>NW_015660506.1:174394-178760 GCF_001515625.1 Sinocyclocheilus rhinocerous | reverse complement strand
AAAAAAAATCATCCTTTCCTGTTGTAGTTGTTGTAAGCCTCCTGGGCTGCCGAGGAACTCTTTTGACATATGATACAAGTTTCTGTTCAATGGTTTGAAGGTCATCAAACTGAGGAACAGTAAGGGTATGACCAGGAGTATATAAAATTGCCTGAAGTTGAATAACATCTGCATTTTGATTGCCAATACTGAATGTTACAATTTGATCCATTTTCAGAGCAGCAGCTGGAGCTCTAACATCATCCTGAGACCTTCCTCCAGTCACAAGCACAAGCACCTGAGGAACTACCTCTAGGATTCTGCTCCCAGAAGAGGCAATGAACATGTTCTTTTTGGTATAGTCAAGGGCTCTTCCAGTGTTGAGGGGAGTTCCTCCCTGGTGTTTCAGATTCTCAACTGAATTGAGGATGGCTTGCTTTGTGGCATGTGTGTTGAGGTAAAAATGGACCTGTGGCTCTCTGCTGTATTGAACTACAGACACTCGGTCTCTGCTTGGCCCAAGTAGAGTTTGTCAACCACTCTTTGAACAAACTGACACATTTGTTTAAATGAATCCCTGGTGTCATCAGACCTATCCAGAATAAAGACAATGTCTCTTTGAGCTGCATCCAATTCAACTGGGATGAAAATTAAATGGCTTTAGTAAAGCGGTCTCTTATAAAAGTGTAAGACAAAACATCAACACACTAAATACATCAAGCACATTACTGCATGTAGTGATATTTTCATAGTATTAACAATAAAATGTAATCCTGAACAAACAATTTACAGACAAATTTACAATCCATATACATTTGGCTATATTTGTGTTTTTAAGAATATGCCGGCAATATTTGAAACAAAGAAAAATGTCCATTATGAAATTATATCAGTGTATTTTCATTCTCAATTGACTAAGTGAGATCAATTAAGCAATCAGAATAGAAAAAGGGAAGAACAAGGATTTGAAATACCATCAATGATTGAGAAATCATTGGCTCAAACAAGAGCTTAAACTGAAGGGGAATTTCCACAAGAAGTAAGACTCTTCCATGGTTAGAGAACCAGTGGAAAACCATGGAAGTTCTCTGATGGACAAAGCAAAAGACGAACAGAACAGGTAAATATTTAGTGGCAAAGGCCATTATTTCCCATTCGTTATTATATGTTAAGAAAGCTGAATCTAACAATAAATGGCCTCATGGTTAAAGCAAGCAGTTTAGTGAAGAAAGTAGATTTTGATGAAGGTTCATATCCAAACTTATCAAATGCCCAAAATCAAAAGAAAAAGTTTGAATCTGAGGAAAATGCCAAGTGTCGTTATTCTTAACAATGATAGTAGGGGGTTCTATTCCCATTTTGGATTTGATAAAGGAGAGGATATCAGGCTGTATATGTAAAAGTTCACCAAAGGCTGAAATATTTAAAAGAAATCTAGGTAAAAATGCTATGCTTTGGAGCTCTGCCTCTACAGCATTCTTTATTCCAATGGCAATGGACAAAACTCCACTATTTTTGAGATCTTCAGCAGGACCAGCCACATCATCACTGGACCCTCCACCAGTCATAACAATCAACAGCTGAGGTACTCCTAGCTGATGTCTACTTCCAGAAGCAGCAGTGAAAACATGGTCCCTGACATACTGTAGTGCTGCCCCAGTATTTAGGTTTCTTCCACCTTTTGCTGTAAGGCCATTAATGGCATAAATTACAGCTTTCTTACTACTGTACGTATTAAGTAGGAAATAAGTAAAAGCATCTTCACTGTACTGTATTACAGCAACTCGAACAATGTCCTGGTCAATGTCAAGATCCTCTGTCATTCTCCGAATAAACTCACGGATGGCAAGAAGTCAATTTTTGGAGTCATCTGAGCCATCAAGGAGAAAAACTATATCCCGTTTGTTAATTCCTGTAGCAGGCAAGTTACCAAGATATTGGAATACATCTGACTCATTCAGTGTATAAATTGAATAGCAAAAGCTAAAAGTGTACAAGAGCAAAAAACTGTTTCAAAATGCAAGTAATTCAAAGAATATCAATGACATCGAACACTCAAAAATTTTGTGGGTCAGGATGTGAAAAGTGTTGAATAAGAAAAAGCTCTTGCAAGTGAAATAGAGTTCAAAAACAGTCCCATGGAATGAACATCTTTATGTGCAAAAGATGTAAACTAAAGACATGGAAAACATGCGAAAATACTTAAGAAGAAAGATCTAAAGGGGTCATATGATGAGATTTAAATTTTTCCTTTCTCTTTGGAGTGTTACAAGCTCTTGGTGCATAAAGAAGATCTGTAAAGTTGCAAAGACTAAAGTCTCAAATCCAAAGAGATATTCTTTATAAAAGTTATGAGTCAGCCACACCTACCTAAAACGGCTCGTTCTAACACGCCCCCACATACCTACGTCACGATCTGGGAAGATTTGCATAACACCGCCCAAATGTGCACGCAAAGAAAGAAAGCGTGGTTTTGTTGTGAAAGCGAAACTACTTTGTTTGGCCTTCCAAAAGAGGACGATATCCACTTCGTCATGCTTGGAGCTGATCCGTGCTGGTCGCTGAGGAAATACATCAACTTTGCGCTGTGGATCGCCGGATCGGCTTTCACCGTGGACGAAGCGGAGTCCAGCCCGGGGTCATCACATGTGGTTGCCGCAAGCCTGCCGAACGCTCCTTCGTCGAATCCGCCGGCCGCGCCATTCTCAAGCGCCTGCCTCTGCTCACTCAAGCCCGCCTGCTACCGCTCACTCTAGGCCTCCAGCCTCCACTCACTCAAGGCCGCGGTGTGTGACGCTGTTTTGTTGTGAAAGCGAAACTACTTTGTTTGGCCTTCCAAAAATGGACACGACTAGAAATCAGTGGTTAAGTTGCACTTGTTTGTCATTTCTCCGATCACAAATGCAGACAAGAGTTTTATGTTTACGCGGCGCGATGCAACCAATGCGTAAAAAGACAGTATAAGTCAGTAATTATGTCCCCACTGGATGCAACAAATGCCTCATTTGTAACAATGCCGGCTGTTCTGACTCACAGACTGTAAGTACGCTTTTTATATTTAAAGAATTTTACACTGACGATTCAAACGCGAGTTTTGAGCAGTGCAGAGTGAACAGCACACCTCGCTTTTTCAGATCGATGAGCTTTGTAAAAATCGACGCGTTTCAGAAAGGTGGGGCATAGAGGAGAAATAATAATGTACAGTATGTGGAAAATAATGTGTTTTTTGAACCTTAAACCGCATAAACACATTTCATTACACCAAATACACAAAATAATGTTCTTTTTAGCAGCATCATATGACCCCTTTAAGAAAAAATAATTTTCAGTTTCACCCATCCTAGAACATCAAACCATATATGGGTTGATATATTTCTATAACATTTCTATAACATTTAACAATTTCTATAACATTTAAGGCATTTAGCAGATGCTCTTACCAACGGCGACTTAAAAATGCATAGACTATACAAATTCTGAAAACGTAAACAAATAATTGTTTAATGATTGCTTATAGTGAACCAGCTGAGTTTGGAACTTCAGTTTTCGGAATTTCTTCAGATTTTTTTTAGATATTCTTTAATGTTAAAACTATTTTTGGCTCTATTAAAGGAAGGTCATCAAATTGATCAATATAATGTGTGAATTGAGACTGAAATGATACAGTTTTCAGCTCATTTGAATCTGCATTTTCCACGCCAATGCTCACTGTCACTATTTCAAGATCTTTAAGGGCCATGGCAGGCCCTATTATTTCATCACTAAATGGTCTGCTACTCAACAATATTAGTATTTGAAAAATTCCATAAAGTTGTCTACTCCCAGATGAAGAAGTGAAAACCTGGTGCCTCACAAACTGGAGGGCTGCACCAGTGTTAGCTGCTTGTCTACCTTTGTGTTTCAGGACCTTTATGTCATTTAGAAGCTCCGCCTTTGTTGAGTAAGTTTTCAGATTGAAGTCAACCACTGGATTGTCACTGTACTGAACCACAGATATTTTGCTCTCCTTCACATTAAGTTTCTCAACAACTCTTTGAAAAAAATCACAAACTTCACTAAATCCACTTTTAGTACCATCAGACAGAGATGTTCACAAGTCTTTAACTTGGAGTCTGAGTCAAGTCTGATGTCTTTAACCTGGAGTCCTAGTCAAGTCTTAAGTCTTTGCCGCTGGAGTCTGAGTCAAGTCTTGAGTCTTTGGTCACGAGTCCGAGTTGAGTCTGAAGTCATTTAATGGCTCGCTAAGAGATGTTCACAAGTCTTTAACTTGGAGTCTGAGTCAAGTCTGATGTCTTTAACCTGGAGTCCTAGTCAAGTCTTAAGTCTTTGCCGCTGGAGTCTGAGTCAAGTCTTGAGTCTTTGGTCACGAGTCCGAGTTGATTCTGAA
>NW_015660506.1:173071-174238 GCF_001515625.1 Sinocyclocheilus rhinocerous | reverse complement strand
GGTATCGGTATCGGTATCGATATCGAAAATTTTTGAACGATACCCAGCCCTAATCTATAATCTTTTTTTTTTTTTAAAGAGGTGTTAAGATGTAAGGTTAATGTACATTCAGCCTGTTACTTATATGTTTTAATCCATTACCATGTTCAAAACAGTTTTTCTGTAATCAAATTCTATAATAAGAGTCCTATCTACCATGACACATAAGGAAACATGTGACACAGATTACAAAACCATACAAATAAATTATTTATTTTTGATATAAGTCAGGGGTATTCAATTAAAGTTCCAAGAGGCGCGGCCTCTATATTTTCTATATTTTCTTCCAAGCAGAGGTCCGGACAAAAAAAAAATTACACGTGTTGTATTTTTACATTTAGATACATGCGAAGCCATGTGACAAAAAAAAAAAAATTTTCCTCCTGAAATCTATACTATTTTAATATTTTACTTAAAAGCATTATCTACTAAAATATCTACAATAATTAAAACGTTCTCATCTTGAGCAGAAAAGAAAGACAACCAGCAGTTTCAAAGTTTAAGTTCTATCCTAGCCATCTAACAACAATTTCCCAATTATAATTACATGATTCTTTTGAAATGCTCTTAGCCTACAGATTAATAATGCTAAATGTAGATCAGAAACGTCTTGCCACATCTGGTTTGAACAGGTTATGGATAAATAGATAGTAAGAAAACGAACTATATCTGCAGCATTGTTTTTTATGCTGTGTTTTAGTGAAAGTAATCTATAATTTTGCTGCTCTCCGTGTTTCTGTTGTTGTTAAAATAACCGTGTCATCCGCCGGCACGCGTCTGGAGAGAGAGAGAAAGCGCACAGAGCTGAAAGGGCTTGAATAAAGCGCGTTTGGCTTTAGATAAAAATACTAGAGTAGCCTATATAGCGCTGAAAGATATTTGCCATAAACGACCCCGAGCGCTTGTTATGTGATCCGCTCCGGTGTTTTGACCTTGACGGGCTGCTCACAAAATGGTGCTGCTGTTACGGCTCGCAGTCCGGATGGATGCCGGGGTGCGGATGCGGTCTGCCTTTTGAATATCAGTTATATAAGGATTAAGACACGAGTTGCTTTTAAAACATTCACGAGTCCTTTTCCTCGAGTCGAGTCAAGTCTGGAGTCATTTCAGGTCGAGTCTGAAGTCAAG
>NW_015660506.1:154192-171593 GCF_001515625.1 Sinocyclocheilus rhinocerous | reverse complement strand
GTTAAGATGTAAGGTTAATGTACATCCAGCCTGTTACTTATATGTTTTAATCCATTACCATGTTCAAAACAGTTTTTCTGTAATCAAATTCTATAATAAGAGTCCTATCTACCATGACACATAAGGAAACATGTGACACAGATTACAAAACCATACAAATAAATTATTTATTTTTGATATAAGTCAGGGGTATTCAATTAAAGTTCCAGCCTCTATATCCTCTATATTTTCTATATTTTCTTCCAAGCAGAGGTCCGGACAAAAAAAAAATTACACGTTTACATTTAGTACATTTAGATACATGCGAAGCCATGTGACAAAAAAAAAAAAATTTTCCTCCTGAAATCTATACTATTTTAATATTTTACACAATAATCAAAACGTTCTCATCTTGAGCAGAAAAGAAAGACAACCAGCAGTTTCAAAGTTTAAGTTCTATCCTAGCCATCTAACAACAATTTCCCAATTATAATTACATGATTATTTTGAAATGTTCTTAGCCTACAGATTAATTAATAATGCTAAATGTAGATCAGAAACGTCTTGCCACATCTGGTTTGAACAGGTTATGGATAAATAGATAGTAAGAAAACGAACTATATCTGCAGCATTGTTTTTTATGCTGTGTTTTAGTGAAAGTAATCTATAATTTTGCTGCTCTCCGTGTTTCTGTTGTTGTTAAAATAACCGCGTCATCCGCGCCGGCGCGCGTCCGGAGAGAGAGAGAGAAAGCGCACGGAGCTGAAAGGGCTTGAATAAAGCGCGTTTGGCTTTGGATAAAAATACTAGAGTAGCCTATAGCGCTGAAAGATATCTACCACAAACGACCCTGAGGGCTTTGACGCGCTGGTCACTTAAAATATTGCTGCTGTTATGGTTAACAGTCCGGATGGATGCCGGGGTGCCGATGCGGTCCGCCTTTTGGATATCAGTTATATAAGGATTGAGTTGCTTTTAAAATATTCACGAGTCCTTTTCCTCGAGTCGAGTCAAGTCTGGAGTCATTTCAGGTCGAGTCTGAGTCAAGTCTGAAGTCTATAAAAATGCGACTCGAGTCCGAGTCACTAACTCGAGTGCCCATCTAACCATCTTTTGCTACATCTTCGGCATCAGCTAAGACATAGTACACCAATGAGAAATATTTAGAAACAAAGAATAGCACAGTACCCTAAAAATAAACCACTAACACACACTGCTGCTTCTGCAAGCATACAGAAGACCACAGCAACACAAACAGCTAAAATGTTCTTACCTGTGTCTAGAATGAACTTCAGTTCTTGATCTGGAAGTTTCACATAGTTCTTGAGCCTTTCCTGAACAGTGTTGAGCTGGCTGAATTCCTTCACATTGAAAGCAAATGATGGATTGTGAGAGATGGCCTCAATCTGTTTAGGGTCTGCATTTTTCACTCCAACACCAAAAGGAACAACTCCCTCAGTCTTTAGGGCAACTGCAGGTTCTCTGACACTATCTCTAGATCTTCCCCCAGTCAAAACGATCAAAAATTGGGGAATATTTTTACCGGCTCGACCACCATTTGCTGGTGACAAAATGGTGTTTTTCATGAAAGTCAAGGCAGCTCCAGTATTTAAACTTCTGCCACCTGCCAGAGTGAGTCCACTTACAGCTCTCAGCACCTCATCTTTGGTTCGGTAAGTGTTCAAGTAGAAGTTAGGACTTGGTCTCTCACTATGCTGGACCACAGAAACTCGTACTTTATCAAAGCCTATATCTAGAGGCTCAATGACTTTGGAAATGAAGTCAAGGATATAGGGAAAGTCACTTCTCACATCATCGGAGCCATCAATCAAGAATGCAACATCCCTTTCTCCACCAGAGGGACCTGGTTTTTCAGTCACTGTGAAAGATTTAAAAAAAGAGAGAATGTGAATTAAATACCCAAAAATGCTTAAATATCTGCAACATAAATGTTAGATTGTACATTTCTGAATAGAAAAGCAATGTAGGTGATAAAAAAAATTAAGTGGTGCAAAAAAATAATTTATGTTGACTAATATGATGTATTCTTAGTTAGTTTCTTCTAACTTTCTTCTATTCTTATAGTTTGATTGCATCATATAATAATTGCTGTTAATAGTGTTCATCGTCTGTTTGATTACGTCTTTAATTGATTTTTCCGTACATTTCTGCCATATGTACATTAACTGACAGTCACCACTGATAAGCTACCACTAAATATTGTAGAAACTTAATTTGCTGTAAAGTTGCTTTGAAATGATTTGTATCGTGAAAAGCGCTGTACAAATAAACTTGAATTGAATTGAATTCTTGAACTTTATACTGATACTCATCACCTCAATTAATTAATTAATTAATTAATTTATTTTCATGAAAAGGTGCTTCAGCTTACCTACTGGAGTATTAGTCTCCCCAACAACAGTGACCAGTGGTGTCATAATTTCACCAACAACACTTGACAAGTCAGCAAAATTTCTTCTGTAGTATGCCAAATTTTCAACAAAAGCAACAGTTTTCAAGAAACGATCTTCCACTTGGCCAGCTCCAACAGCAAAAGTCAAAACACCCTCTAAAGCTACACGGTCTGCAATCCTCTTGACCTCATCTTGAGATGGTCCTCCTGTTATTAAAACCAGGACCTGCTGGATCCCCTCTCTCCCACGAGACCCAGCTGCGGGCTGGAAGTGGTTGGTTAGGGCATATTGTAGGGCTGCACCAGTGTTCAGTGCACGTCCTCCCATCAATCTCAGCTGAGCGATGGCAGAGAGCACATCCTGTTTGGTGTTGTGAGTGTTCAGATAAAACTCTGTACGCTGCCTTTCAGCAAACTGCATTAGTCCAATGCGCACTCGCTCAGGTCGAACATCTAGTCTGTTCACCACTTCGGTAATGAAGTCCAGTACAGGTTGCAGGTTATTTCCAACATAGCTAGATCCATCCACCAAGAAGACAATGTCTCGGACAACTCTTTGGGTGTGGACTGTAGTAACATCCACAATTGGGCCTAGAAGATTTTACATAACCACAATTTTAGATATCTAAGTATCGTTTAAATGACGTTCAAGAATTTCCATTTGTGCAATAAGACAGTGTCAATGGGCAAAAATGCATAAGAAAAGATACATGGTTTTGTGAAGTATTTTATTTATATTTATCTTATGAATTTAAATATCTATCTATATACATAACTAATACTTATGAACAATACAATCTGCTTTTTTATAAACAAAATGAGCATGTTTGAACTCTAAATATTACCTGTTTCAGTTGGAGTCTCTGTTACAATAATACCAGACAATGTAGAGAGAGGGGAGATAATTTCTTTGGGGTTGCGCAGCAACATCCTGAAGTCCTTTAGCATGAAAACAACACTGTCATCAAAAGCTATTTGCTTGAGCTCAGCTTCATCGGCAGCCCTGGAGCCTGCAGCCAAAGTCAGAACACCCATTTGATGAAGGGCATCAGCCGGTTGTTGGACACTGTCTTTGGATTTTTTACTGGTTAGGAGCAACACAAGCTGTGGCACTTGATCTTGAATGCGGCTCCCACTCTCAGCTGTGAGCATGTTGGTCCTCACAAAATCCAAGGCAGCACCAATGTTGACTTCAACTGAAGGTTTGGGTTTTATTTTTGCGAGGGCAGAGCTTAGTGATTCCTTTGAACTGAATGAGTTGAGGTTGATCTCCATCCTTGGGGTGGTGGAAAACATGGCCACTCCGACCTGCACCTGATCAGGACCAATTGGCATGGTGTCAATAAACCTTTTGATGAATTCTCGCACTGCATTGATTACGATGGTACCCATGCTACTGTCAATGAGGAAAATTATATCTCTCTTCCCAACAGCCAAAGCTAAAAGGGGAGAAAAAAAGAAGAATTCTGCTTAGTCCTTCTGCAAATTCTAACCAAAATCAGGCAACCTATGAAACAGTTAGCTCTCATCATTTATCTAAAATGAATAATTAAGGTTTAGCTTGAAGGTTTTTACAAATACAATGTATTAACTATCACCATTCTTTTACTTGACATAAAGCTGGCATAGATAAATCATATATGTAGTAAAACAATGGAAATGAATCAGCATTAAGTGATAATTCATTTCAAAGCATGGACATTTGCTATGACCAAAATTTTATACAATCCTGAATATAAACATACAAAAATTATTAACAAGAGTTAACTCTCTCCACTTGAAAGCTGTGCTACACTTTTGATTTAGTGTAAATATTGTATTTTAGAGAGAACACAATCCATGACGAGAACAGTGAACCACAAAACTTGTTTTATATGGTTCATTGGCAAACAGCATATGTTGTTTACAGCATTGGTTTTAATCCTGGTCCTGGGGACCCACCACTGCACATTTTGTATATCTCATCTGACACACTCTGTGCAGTTCATGGAGCTCTAACCTGATGGGCTGATGAACTGAATCAGGTGTTTTAAATAAGGGAGACACACAAAATGTGCAGAGTGGTGGTCCACGTCCGAGATGAGTACAGTTATTATTTCCCGCTCTTCAGTTTCGCTATGGAATCCCCCATATACGGTAATTACATACCTTCTGTGAAATCTGTTTGAATTACAATGGTGCGCTGGGCGACCCCATTAATGTATGGCAGTATCTGGTCACCCATGCTTGCCACTGTTCTGACATCAGGAGCAGACAGAACAAAGCTTTTGTCTGTAGCAATAGCTTCCAGTTGGGCAGTAGCAGAAACACCCACAGCAATGCCAAAGGTGTACACACTGGCCTGCTTTAGGGCCCTCTCGCCCTGACTGACATCATCGGTGGACTCCCCAGCACTGATCACCACCAGCACCTGGGGCACCCCTTCCTCTGCCCTGCTTCCTGCATCTTGGCCCAATAGACTGTCTGCCACCTTCTCCAAAGCGGCCCCCAGATTTGCCTCATAACCACCAGGGTACCTAAGCCCCCGGATAGCACTGAGGATACTCTCTTTGTTGTCAAAGCTATTGAGATAGAACTGAATCTCAGGGTTGGCACCATAAACCATGAGGGCTACACGGATTGCATCCCTGCCAATGGCAAGCTCCTCAATCACTTGGACCACCAAATCACTGACGAGGGGGAAGTTGGCAGCTCCAACGCTCTCTGATCCGTCAATTAAGAGTACAAGGTCGGCTGTCGCAGGGGCTTTGAAGGAGAAGTGGAGAGAGGACAGAGAGACAAACAAAATATAATGCAAAATGTGTGGGTTAAAAAAAAGGAAAGAGGGAGGGTGAAAGGGTAGGGGTGCAAACATAAAACATAATCATGGATAATTACAATCCATCATAAAAACACAACACAAACACATTATACTGCATGTCTGCTGAAACAAGGAAGATGCCCTGCAACTTTCTCATTTTCATACTCTAAATAGCCTAGAATTATGCTGTGGGGTTTTATTTTACAGTGTATTTAATTGTAATGTGTGAGTAATTGTGTGTACATTATGAAGTTTCTGAACTGTATATGTGTTTAGGCACCTCTAGATGCTGCCTGGGCAATTTAATCTTTTCATCTTCTTGTGTTCAGTCAGACCATGCAGACTCATGTTACAGTATTCAGTGATAACAGCACCAGTCATGACCCTTCTGTCTCATCTTTGGACCTCCATAAATATTTTTACTGTCACTTCTTTACTGGCATTTTTCACATATTTGATTGTTGATTGAAATCACTCAACAATCACGGTTTTATTTCTTGTGATAACAGTATCTACTGAAACAACTTGTTTAGGATATATTGAAAGGCTTGTCCAATTTTTAAATAGCCAATAAGCTTTATGTCACAAACACGAGCCATGATTTACTCCTTGATAATCGACTGCAGGTGATATTAGGGGAGGGACATTAATGTTCTAGACAGCATCTGATGCAAACATGTCTGTAGTATAGAATGAGTCATCAATACTTTTAGCTTTATTTTCTAGAAGAGAGAGGCTGTACATTTAAAATGCATACAGTGATCTGCTAAAAGTGATCATCATTTAGGAGCACACTACAAAATACCATTGATGGCTAAAGAAAAAAACACATAGACACAAAGGCACAACACTTTTATCTTCAATTTATGGGGTCTTTAATATTTCAATTCAGTGAAATATGCCCTTTGTTTAGTAAACAATTCAAAGATGAGAACATATGGATTCATCACTGTATCAATTGTGGAGGAACACTTTTTTTTACTTAAATAGTTACACAGTGAAGACAGTCAGCACACAAACACAAAAGAATCAGACATTAAGCTCTCAAGACATAAGCTGTGCTGGACGGTTAGCCATCATCAGCTGCTGATGATCTCTAATGTCTCAAAGACATAAATTAGTGATACCTTGTCGTCTAAAGAATTTAGGCATCAATTTCTGAAGTGAATCTACTTTTTTCCAAGAATTTAGTACAGGAATGGATGGATAAATAAGTGAATGGATAATGGCAGAGAGACAGAAAGACAGTTGGATGGATGTTGATAGTTTTGCAATTCTGTTACATCTAAAATCCATTATCTCATGTCTATTTGTTGCAAATGCACTAAAACCAGCACAAGAGGAGTCACAGCATGCAGAAAATGTGACTGTGACAAAACTTGTCATGTTAACAGTGGGGGAATTGTTAATTGGGTTATTTCTAGTTGAATTTTTCATGAATTACCCATAGCCAATATTAACTGGCTGTGGCCGTTCCCGACGCTGACAGTAGCTCTTGAGACCCTTCAGGATTGGTGGTGTAAGCTTAAAATGTAGTTATCCGTTGAATTGTTTTTGTTCATTAGGGGTTCTGAACAAACTACATCATACTGCTCTGAATGGTTTCAAAGTATGTAAATCAGTAAACTGTAGCTGTTTCTCTTCACTCTCTTGAATATGAAATTTCAAAGTTTTAACACAAGTCTAAAATCACCCTGTAATGCTCCTATTTTTACTTACTGTTGTACAAGTAGATGTAATTAAACTTAATATTTAACAATAGAGCTTTTCAAAGAACAAGATACCCAATTTTAAATTCTCTTCCCAGTCAAGGGAACGTAGCACAGTAAAATGAACATGTTTTTACCCATAGCATGATGTTTACATCTCAAAGAAGGCTGGAGAGGCAAAAATAAATAAATAAAAATAACGGACTAAACTTACCATCCTGAGCTTCAAGATTTGGGAATAGGCCAAAAACCATTACACCCCAGAGGGCAAACAGTAATAACCGGCTCTTCCCCATTATCCACAAGAGCAACGGAATAGACAGCTGGGAAAAAAGACAACAAAACTGCTTTTAAGTTTTTGGGAAAATGTACAGCATAGTGAGCATACTATATATATATATATATCTGGAAATTCTCACAGTACATCCCTTTATTTCAGTTAAACTTACTTGCAATGGCACAAACACATATGACTGCTGTTCATCCACAGTTCTGACATAACTGCACAGTTTGATAAAGTTTTGCCATCAAATTAAAGGTATCAAATGATCAATATTCTAAATATAGTCCTTTATTGGGTTGTTTGCGTTCTCATCTTATCTCATAAAATATAACATAAACATTCTCTGAAATACCTCTGGACAGTTTATGCTTATTTTTAGGAGGAGAGGAAAAGTTTTGGCAGCACAGTGAGATTTATGTGACCTGTTTCCACCCCGTGAGCCTGAAAACTGTCAGATTTCAGGATTTTAAAAGGTTTTCTTCCCACATCAATGTTCCTCACTTGCCAGTAAAAAACACTAAGCACTACGCAGTCCACACTCAGAAAAAAAACTAAAAAACATTTGGATTACTGGACACAAACAAAAATTCCATAACATGCAGACAGACATATGCCACAACACAGAATGTCCCCTCCCTGTTGAACTCAGAATCACACTGAAAGACACATTTTGCACTATAAAATAACAATTTTCCATCACATCAGTCTCAGAGATGCTGGACTCATTGAGTCACGGTATAGTTTTGGTTGCCATGTTACCATATACGCAAATATGATAAAAACACAACTAGGAAATATTTGTTTAGAGGCTTTTTTATGTTAACAGGCTCTTACAGTTATAACAAATTAAACACTGTATTTTTATGATTTATTTATTTTTAAAATGTTAAATGTAAAATGAAGTAAAGTGAACAAAGCCATGTTGTCACTGATGAACAGCCTAATTTTTCCCGAGGTAAAATCATGTCTTGGTCCAAGTCAAACATTCCAGACATATTTCATTCATTATTCAAATAAATATGCCTTTAAATATAGTTTTAAAACCATTATTTCCACCTGACATTTTAATTATGTTGTAAGCTACTCTTTAAATTTAACATGGTGTTGTTAACATTGATATTTTCAAGATATTTACTTATGTTGGTGTTTACAATACCAAATCAATTTTACCAAATCAATGCTAAGAAAATAATGAAAAAAAAGGAAAAAAAAAATAAAACTTTGATCACATCTGGAACAGCTAGAATCTTGAGAGAGAGAGAGAGAGAGAGAGAGAGAGAGAGAGAGTTCCTTACACTAAATTACTTTATGAGTTGAAGTTGTTTCGGTTGGCATTTATTTCATTTAGATGCAGAAAATTATTTTTTAAATAATTTTCAAATTTTAGCACACAATGGTATTACATTTAAATGTATTACAAGTAAATTTATAATATTTAATGTAACATGACATGTAACATTTTCAATGGTTAATGCCCAAGCAACAATAATGGGATGAAAAACATGTTTGTACCAACCTCAGTCTAAATGCCTTAAGCACCAAATGAGTAATACAGGGTGTCTCAACATTGTCCTCTAGTGTTTTATGTTGGGATAACTGCTTCTCCTTTTCAGGCTTTCTCAAAGCTGGCTCAACAGAGGAATTCTAATGCCCACACTCTCAAAAAAACATGTGTACAAATTTTAACTTTAGCTTGTCTGGAGCAGTATCAAATGTACACCTTATCTTCCCCTAAAGGGTAAATATCAGTACCCTACAATTCTGTGCATGTTTGTGGTGACAATTACATGGTTGTCTATATGTATGCAAGTCAGTGGGAAAGTACTGCAATGGATTTAGATTTTCTGGTGTTTTCAAGGGTCCACATCTGGTTCTGCTTCACTTAAATTTAATGCCTCCGCTCTAACTCTCCCAGCATTCTTTGTCCATCTGGCAAAGACAGTGGAAGAAGTGTTTCACATCACCCTGTCTTTACAGTGCAATTTGAATAGTGTCTATAGTGGTAGAAATGTGCAACAAAGCTTCCTGACTTGTTCGGCTTCTTGCTTCTGTTTAAACAAGCTCATAATCAATATTATCCTCATCCGGGTTGAATATCATCTTGATGAAAACAAAAATCGGCATAACTAAACCAGACAGTTAAGATGAAAATTCTGCAATATGTCCTTCTAGAAAAATGTTTATTTTACACTTTTACATAACAGAATCATTGAGGTTATGGGTAACCATATCACAAACACATGACTGCATACTGTAACAGTGGTCTCAAAAACTTTCCTGCTAAATTGTTCACTCTTAACACACCCTTAACACAGAGCCCCTCCTCATGTATTCTACTTATCAGAGCACTTTGATCTGCCTTTTCTGCAATGCCTCTTCCTCTGGTGCAAGAACAATTTCCCAAAGCTTTGAAATTTAGTGTACCCAGTGAATTCTTAACATTAAAACTATAATTAATATGTAGAACCACCTACACATTGTATGCACTGGAAAAGTCACACAAACAAACCAAACTTTATAGGGTAAAAAGGGTGCATACACAGCAAATTTGAGTAAAAATGGATTTTAGCATATTTTTAGAATGCATGCATCTAAATATACCAAAACCCACACCATCTTGATGAGTCTCACTCATGCACTTAAATGCCCCTCTTACAAAGACATATTTGCATGACTCATATATAACCAAGCAACTTACCCCTGGAATACAGAATGCAGAGCGCTGTATTCCACAATCTTTCAATGAAATTTCAAATAACTGCAAAAAGACAACTCTTAGGTCATTTTCTTCCTGGTATTTCCCTTCTGAGAACTGTTCTGGGTGGGTTAGGCAGAGATGAGACTGATAAGCTCATGTACCGGAGCTCTACTGTGAGACTCTCGTCCGTTGAGCTGACTGTGTGCTCTCCAGAGGAGCAGTGCCACTCACTCCAGCCTGGGACAGAACACACAACTCAGAGAATCCTGGAGAAAAGCCACCCAATTTTTCCACGCCTCCTACTTTCCTCTGCATAGAGAAGGAAAAAAAGGGCGAGAGAGTCATAATTGAGAAACAGACCCAAGGCTGTATTTGGTATGGCTGTTCCTTATTGGGAAGGTGATGTAACAAACCAAAGCAATATTTTTTTTCTCCTTATACTCCTCCAACTCAAATTGTATCCTTGGCTACCCACTGAAGGAATAATCACAAACACAATATATGAACATTCTTGCAAGCCTTTTTAGTATATATATATAAATGTAGAGTATAAATGTATAAATATTTGAAAAAAAAAACTTTTTGGATTGGACTTGTTTAGATTACTGTGGCAAACAGGGTTCTGGATGGGGACATTTGTTTCTAATTCTGAAGAGATGAATCAAGCACAATAAAGATCATATTTTTGCATTTATTATATGAATAAAAAAGCACACAAAGACATATAAATCGGTTACATCTGTTTCAATAGCAACAAAATCAGAAAACATATTCAGATAATGAGTAACAAGTTTAAATGTTACATGATACATGTGACATGATGTGAAAACTATAAAACAAGTTCTCTGGCATTACACACAATGAGAACGAGCTGACCTAAAATGAGTGGATCAAAGTGAGGTGTCAATCCTGAGAGATCAGACGTTTACTGTTGTGTTTAATCTGAAAAGTAATATTATAATACGCATTTAATTCAGCCCAGAAAACACCTGTTTTTGTTGCTGTATCTCAGTGTTAAATTAACTAGCCTCACTGTGCTCTGAATTATGTCAGAATCCTAGAGAATAAACAACTGATGCCCATGATTCAATGCAGCGATTACCCAACAAATAAGAGATGTGTTGACAAATTCTGCTCCACTGTGTGCAATTATAATAGATCAATGTCGAATTAAAAAAAATTAAACATGTAAATCATGGAGAAGTGATGTAGTCTATTGATTTTGAGAAGAACAAGAGTTTCCCCATCTGTATCAACTTGTTACACAAAGACAAAAGCAATTCACAGGAATAGTATTTAAAAGAGTAGTCCATCTTTAGAAAAATACAGCCTGTTGCCTTATAGAGCCTTTTAATGCTTTCCTTTTCCCCCTGTTCACCAGGGTCAACTGTTATACTGAACTATTAATGCTTGAAGAAACAGACAAAAATCCTGTTTACTGGATATTCTTTTAGACAGAACACTTCTACCCACGGGCGTCGCTAGGCCATTTTTACGGGGGCTATAGCCAAAATATCAGGGGGGAGCAATCGGTTCCCCATCTACTGTAGCCATCGAGGTTTTCGCTGCGTTCACCCCTCACACCACAGGTTTCCTCCAGTGAAAATATATGGACGCATATATTATAAAACGATGTTGCCATTTTAATTTCAATATATATATATATATATATATATATATATATATTATACCCTCATACACCCACCCCTCTAAAATGAAAATCCTGGAATCGCCCCTGCTTCTACATTTGTGGTCAGAGCATTTGTATACATAAGCCTCACTATTGTTAGAAATGAAATTATTTATCTAATAGCAATTATTATTATTATTATTTACTTTTAAAAGCTTGCTTAATTTACTATTTGCACTTAAAATTAGTCCTTGGTCCAGAAAAAAAAGAGCGGCATTAAAAAAAATCTGAGTGTTGGAAATATTGCTTGACTTACATGCTTGTGTTATAACAACATTTTAATGTTGGGTTTAAACCACCATTTACTTTTTCATGGAAAAGTGATTTGCTGTCCAAGAGTTTCCATGGGTAACCGGATGGATATTGTGGAGTTCAGTGGATTTCCCAAAACTGTACCTGATCAGAGTTTCCTCTGCTTAGTCATGGAGGATGCTGAATCACAAACCGGCCTGCTAGATGTAAAACTAGATGAAACTAGAGTGATGTATGGTGTTATTTTTGGGGCCTTTTCTCCATTCTTATTTAAAAATATACAGCAGAGGGAAGACAGAAGAAGAAGAAATGATGTGAGCCAGAACCAAAATCATTCTTTGAGTTTGAATCAGTATGTTTGTGCACATACTTTTGGTAAAGTTTTTGCCACAACAAATGCCAATAGCCAAATGCGTCCTAGTCTGTTAGTTCTTTTCTGCTCCTTTACATTGTAAAAATGCATTTTATCTAAATCTTTAATCAGCAATATGCCTGTTTTGACATATTGTGCATTCTGCTTTTTGAGGAAGTAATAAAGATACATGCACAATTGCAATAACAATGTACATTTATTTTTATAGTTAAATGCTATAATAATAATAATATTATAAAGATATATTTAATCTATTGTGAAAATCAAGAACTATTAATGGTAGCAGTTGTTTGACCATTCTGCTGCTACACTGACAAGGGGCCAGGTGGAATTAAATTTTTGGTTCTGAATTATTATGGTCGGCAAGTGAAATCCAGTGAAAATAAAAAGTAAATGGGTACGATCATTGCCAAACATTTGCAAACACCTAGCTTGTTTACCAAGCAGTGTTGGTTTGCACCATTAAATTTACCAGTGTTCTTACAGCTAAGAACTACTTCCAGTGTACTCCGAAATCCACTAACTCTTTTCTATGTTAAAACATCAAAAAGGTTTCTAAGCAAAAATATGAAGCTACACAATCAGCAAGTTTCACTAACTACACTCTGAGTCTAAATCTCTTTTTCTTTAACATGAGCTGCAGTTTTCTATCGTTTTACACAAGGCCAGGTGGGCACAGACCGTCAATAAAGATGATTCACAGATGGCAGATTAGTTCCATCTGGACACAGGCTGAGCCTGAGCAACACAAATTACAAACTCAGTAAGGAAGTTTATTCTTAAAGGAACTGCTAGACTCTAATGCACCTAAAATGAATTCAAAATCATTATAAATAACATACACATTAACATATTATTTATCCAACCATTCATTTATATTATGTTTTACTGTATATAGCAGCACTTTTGCTGAACCAAAACATCTAAATGACTGAGGCAGAGGTTCAAAAAGTCTCCCAGCTGTCCTAATAGGGTGACCCTATAGGATTGTAAGCAAAGTGTCTGCAAGACAGAATGTTCACGTAGATCGCAGCTGATCATCTGATTGTGTTGATCTGATCATCTCTTTAATTTCTGTGAGAAGACTCTAAATCAGATGAAATGGATTTTCAGAGATGGTTGGCAGCTGTGCACAGCATGTGGAAAACACCTTTCTAAAGTCTCCCTTTCACCATAATCTTTTCCCTTTTCTCTCTCTTGACAGTTTTTCAGGGGTATTTCTGTTTTGAATTTGACTTCAGAATTTTAAGATTCTTCCTGTGGTGTTGCAGTCTAAAGACAAAAAAGCTGGCACCAAACAAATCTGCACATCCAAAGCTTTAGGGCAGTGATCCTCAAATCTGGCTCGCGAGATCCACTTTCCTGCAGAGTTTAGCTCCAACCCTAATCAAACAAACCTAGCTGTGATTTTCTAATGATCCTGAAGACATTGATAAGCAAACTCAGGTGTTTTTGATTAGGGTTGGAGCTAAACTCTGCAGGAAAGTGGATCTCGCGAGCCAGATTTGAGGATCACTGCTTTAGGGGATAAAAAAATACAAATACTGAGTCAGGATTACACGTTAGTGATGAGAGCAAAAGCTGCGGTCACATATTGTGTCCAGATTTGCTCTGGCTAGCTTAAGTCGTGACCATTGGTACTCTGGCAAATCTATTACAAATACAATAATTAATTAATATCACTAGTACTATGAAAATAAAATAAAGTGAAAGTGACATGTGGCCAAGTATGGTGACCCATACTCGGAATTAGTGCTCTGCATTTATCCCATCCAAAGTGCACACACACAGCAGTGAACACACACACACACCGTGAACACACACCCGGAGCAGTGGGCAGCCATTTTTTTGCTGCGGCGCCCGGGGAGCAGTTGGGGGTTCGGTGCCTTGCTCAAGGGCACCTCAGTCGTGGTATTGAAGGTGGAAGAGAGCACTGTACATTCACTCCCCCTACCTACAATCCCTGCCAGACCTGAGACTCGAACTCACACCCTTTGGGTTATGAGTAGTTGGGGGTTCGGTGCCTTGCTCAAGGGCACCTCAGTCGTGGTATTGAAGGTGGAAGAGAGCACTGTACATTCACTCCCCCTACCTACAATCCCTGCCAGACCTGAGACTCGAACTCACAACCTTTGGGTTATGAGTCCAACTCTCTAACCATTAGGCCACGACTTCCAGAGACTCGAACTCGCAACCTTTGGGTTACGAGTCCGACTCTCTAACCATTAGGCCACGACTTCACAAGTTTTATTAAATTTTCTTTTTCGCCGCCAATAATAATCTACAATCAGACCATCATTTCTGATTGTAGATTATTTATTATATAATTATATAGCTTGCACACTATATTGCCAAAAGTATTGGGACACCCCCCCCCCTCCTCCTCTAATGAACAGGTTTGACTACTTTAGTAATTTCCATGAGTACAAATCTTAATGTTTAAGCATATAATGCTATTCTAGGGAATTGTGTGCTTCTAATTTTATGGTGTGACTTTAAATGCAGACCTTGAGCCAAAAACTCATCACCAACCACCTGTGAATTGTACATACATAGGGACAAATGTATTGAGACACCCCCTTCTTTAGAACAGAAAAAGGCACATCCAAAACTGTGGCATCAAAGATGGAAACATAATTCATGTATTTAAAAATTGTATTTCCATCTTTTTTGCCACAGTTTTGGAAGTGACTAAAATGATTGTACGCATATGTACAAGTCATTGATGTTTGGCGATGAGTTTTTTTTAGTTTTATTGAGTTTTTGTGCGGTTGGGGGCCCAACATGTATTCTTTCATAGGGCCCAAAATTGCTAGTGGCGCCCCTGCGTACACGGGCCATTTTCCATTTATCCGTTCGGTCAGATTTTGTGAACATCCATGACAGCTGTTGTCCATGCTTGCAAATAATCATGTCCACTTGACGTGATTTAAATAATTTTAATAGCACGGCCATTCAAAACCTGAGGGCTTACTACCGTGTGCATAGTAAAGCGATCACTGACTGGCGGTGAATGTTGGCGGGCCAAAAAATCGGATATGGTCAAAAAATCTAATCTGTGCAGTGTAAACACTGAAGTGGCTCAGATTGGGTGCGAAAAAAAATCGGATCTTGTGCGGATTTTTGTGTTTAGACCTGTTTTTATACAATCTATGGTTTAGACGTGTCCAACAAATTCTGATCTGTGTCAGAAGTGAGCAAAAATCAGATTTTAAAAGGAAGATGAAAAGGAAAACAACATTTAAACCTTTGTAAAGACAGTCCCCCTAAGAGATACATTCATATAAACCCACAATTCTTTTCTTCCAATATTCATCACGAACAGTGAGCTGTTCTGCCCTTATGGTTCTGCCGGCCACAGGTTTTTTTTCTGCTGGTGTGTCTGTGCTCCGTTCACAGCGTCTCTCTGTTAACGTCCCATTTACAGACTTCGTAATATTTCACAATTTGGAAAATGATTGCAATGCAGTTTGTGCACAAGTCTTGAAAAGAAATTGGCTGAAATTAAATAAAATTAAATAAAAAAAACATCCGATTGCCAATTTATATGAATTAATATAGATTTTGAATTTTAAAAAAAGGATTTTAAAATTGTAAAAAATAAAAAAAAAATGCGATTAGGTAAACCGATCCCCCCCCCCCGTTTAACATGAGTACTGAACATGTGTTTTTGAAAAAGACTGCTTGAAAACCATACACATTTTTTCCATGATGTTCATATGCACTGAGGCTGGAAATGAGAATTTCCATGATTAAAATGAATCATGCCTAATGTTTGTTGGGGAAGCATCACATTCGTTAGGCTTAACATTTTTCCTCAACTCACGTCCAGCACAAACGGAAAGGTTTTTTGTGTAAACTGAGAGAGTAAAGAGAAAAGGGAAGAGTAGTACAGTAAAGAAACTACATTGGAGGAGTAGTGTACTCCTAATGATTAATCATCTGGGTGTCTTAAAAAAAATTGCAAGCACAGTGAGGCTGTAGAAAATGGAGCACAGTAGAGATTATAATTCTCTTTTACTCTGTGCTATTGAAGATGAGCAAGCTAGAATTTATAAAAACATTACTGTGATAGGAACACCAAGAATATAGCTACATACATATACACTGCCTGTCCAAAAACGATGCACAATCCAATATTTCATTGGACTGCCTTAAGCTTTGATTGAATTGCACATTAATTGGGGCATTTTTTAGACAACGTCATGCAACATCACAGCATTTATTTCCATCAAGAGTTGCATACATTTTTGGCTGTGATCTTGTGTTGACAGTGGGGGAGTCAAACTACTGTGTAAAGTTTTCTGCAGCACATCCTAAAGACTTATAATGCAATAGAGATAAGCTCAGGAATCTGTGGTGGCTAATTTATACAAGAAAATGATTCCTTGTGCTCACTGATCCGCTATTTCACAAATTAAGCCTGGTGAATCTTGGCATTGTCATCCTGGAATATGGGTACATGGGTACACTCTTCCAGCATGGTTGCTTGAGAAGTAAAAAGCTTTGTTGCAAAACATATAACATGCCAGAAACTTGTTAATCACTACAATAATGATTAAATCCTAAACTCTGTAGTATTTGCTTATTTAAATCCAAATGGTGACTTTTTTTTGGGCCAGGCAGTGTATATATATATATATATATATATATTACACAGTAGTACTTTTTTGTATTCATCATAATTTGAACAAGATGCATTTTGAAGACAAAGTGAAGTATTATTGTATGATGACCTTGCATTTCATATTCTAATCCACAAAACCCATCAGCAAAAATGCTCTCAAAGTAAAGTTACATGAGCTCATATGAGTCAGTAAGGAATGTTGCCATTTCCTTGTGTTTTGTCTAAAACCGATAGGCGTCCTTTTCTTGTCTGTGCCAAGTAAACCAAAAACATAAAATGTTCTGCTTGAACATCCCAGAGCACAATTAAATTCATATGATGCAAGATTGTTTCTTTTAGACAGTAAGGAGAAAGCTACCAATGATGTGATGCAGTAGTCTTAGTCTTTATCTTGAGACGAATATGCTTAATAGTCTTAGTCACATTTTAGTCATTTGAGTTTTTCATAGTTTTAGTCTAGTTTTAGTCGACGAAAAGTCATTGCATTTTTGTCAACTTTTAGTCATTACTTTTAGTCACACTGCAGTTACCAACATTTATTTTATATGCAGTCTTCAAACAAAAATAGTCATTAATT
>NW_015660506.1:151364-154182 GCF_001515625.1 Sinocyclocheilus rhinocerous | reverse complement strand
AAAGCAATAAGCCCCGTGAAGCCGTGGTTTACAGTGAATTTATAACAGCTAAGGGGGTTTTAGGCACCCCGTGTTAGGGTTAGGGTTAGGTTAGGGTTAGTTAGGGTTAGGGTAAGGCATCTAACAACGCCCCTTAGCTGTTATAAATTCACTGTAAACCACGGCTTCACGGGGCTTATTGCTTTTAAAAAAACCGCCAAATCTATAGACCTTTTTCTTCGCTTCTCCATGGAGGGCGCCATAGCGGCGAGTGACTTCCTGTAGGATGCTTCGAACTTCCGTTTAATAATTGTCATAAGTTAGCAGTAATAGCGAATCGTGGCGCCTCTGGGAAATGTTGTGCTGTTAAAGGCTGTCACAACAGCTACAGAAAGCTCAAAAAGTTTCTTGATCAAGAGTGTTATGAACACAAGCCAACAATAAGAGCAGAATGTAAATGCCCAAGACCTTTTAAATTGCACAAGATGCCATCCGACGACGATGGTAAAAGACAATGGCTCGCAGCACTTAATTTGAAATGTCCGCCCCGTAACGTCCATGTATGCTCATTCCACTTTGTGGACAGACAACCAACGACAGAAAATCCATATCCCGAACTTTGGCTTGGATATGATCGTCCATTAAGAAAGACGAGAAGACGACGAACGTGTCCGGACGAAGGTGAGATTATTCACTAACGTTACGTTATTTACACGGCTAACGTGCTATTAAATGAAATGCAGCTTATGATACAGTCTTTTCAGTATGTCTGGACGACCAAGTTCTTATGATGTGTGCTTAAACATCTTTAAGAAACCAGCATTTCATTCAGCATTTAAGTATATCTATTAAGTATAATCTATATATATAAACAAAATGTTGTTGCAGTATTTTCACTGTCTGATTCAAATAGGATAATCACAAGTGAAGTCTGATTTATTTAACGGGCAACCAGATGAGACACAGGGCCCGCGACCAATCTAAAGTGTCCAGATAGACATTTGTTATCCATTCTCAATGTAAAAATGCCCAAGCAACATTGCTAAAAAAAAAAGTTGACCGGCAAAAAAGTTGCCCAGTATCATCAGCCTAAAATTGAATTATTTGACCCCAACACCAAACGATATGACTGGCGGAAATCCAATACAGCTCACCATCCAAATAACAACATTCCTATAAAGCAGGGAGGTGGTGATATGCTGTTATGGGGTGTTTCTCTGCAGCAGGTACAGGAGCACTTGTCAGCAAATTCTTGAGGAAAATCTGCTGTCGTCTGCCAGAAAGTTGTCAATGGGAAGAAGTTTTATCTTCCAACATGACAATGACCCAAAGCACACAGCAAAACTGAGCACACAGTGGTTGAAGGAGAAAAAGTTGAATGTCCTTGCATGGCCTAGTCATAGCCCAGACTTAAACCCCACTGAAAATCTGTGGAATGACTTGAAGACTGCAGTCCACAAACGCTCAACATCAAATTGAACTGAACTTGAGCAGTTCTGCAAGGAAGAGTGGAGCGAATATTGCAGTCTAAATGTGCAAAGTTAGTACAGACAGAAACATATCCCAACAGACTAAAGGCTGTAAATTAAAGCAAAAGGTGGTTCAACAAAATTTTTCGACACAAGTGGGTGATCCTTTTTCTAACTCAGTGATTCTGTTTTTTTTTTCTTTTCATTTTCTTTCTGACATGTTGGTGTTCTATCTTTCACTTGGATGTTATAAGTTGCACTGAGTAAATACAGCCAGATAAAACAAAAAACTGTCCGTCTTCATTTCAGGCTGCAAAGCAACAAAATGTGATTATTTTAAAGGGGGATGATTCTTTTCTATACCCACTGTAACTAGATTCAGCCTAAGTATGAATGGATGCCAGTCTTATGACAGAATGGAAAATGCTACATTACCATTTTGTTTACAAATAAGCTCAATCCCAAATGTTGTTTTATATTAAACCTTTGAAGTGGCTATTTATTCTAAATAAAATGTGCTTTAATAAACTGTTCGACCTGTGAGGAGTAAAATACTTAAGATTAGCCGGGTGCCAGCTTACAATAAATGAGGCCGAACCATTAATTGTTCTGTCTCTTAAAACAACGCTACATGTTTGTTAAGAAAGTGGCACTGTGATTTGGTTCACAGGCTTCCTCATTCTACCGGATGAGATTTAAGATGATGCCCAACAGCAGTAATGGGAAGAATTTGGATCTCTCCAGGCTGACAGATGACGAAGCCAAGCATGTCTGGCAGGTGATCCAGAGAGATTTCCACCTGCGAAAGAAAGAAGAGAATAGACTAGGGTGAGACACTCTTGATCACATTTACATTGCATTAACTGTCAGTATATGTTCCTAAATGGCAATCTAAAAATTATTTTCCAACATCTCATCGAAAAAGACTGATCACTGATATTCCTTGATGGTTCTGTCTGACTATAATTAGCCTCATCTGAACTATTGCTTACTCATTTTGTGGATCTGGTCAAACTTAAGTGGTTTGCTGGTTTTTGCTTACTAGAGGTCTTCTGTAGTCTATTCATCTGTGATTTATCGTTTGACTGGAATCTGGAATCTTAGGAACAGTTCCATGTCACTTAGCCTAATGTGAACCCATCTGAAATAAATCAGAAATTATTTTCAGTGGATAACTTTTCATGAAAATAATTTCTTTAATTAGGTTACTTTAAAGGGGTCATATGATGTTGCTAAAAAGAACATTATTTTGTGTATTTGGTGTAATGAAATGTGTTGCTGTTTAAGGTTCAAAAAACACATTATTTTCCACATACTGTACATTAGTGTTCCTCCTCTATGCCCCGCCTTTCTGAAACGCGTCGATTTTT
>NW_015660506.1:141611-151272 GCF_001515625.1 Sinocyclocheilus rhinocerous | reverse complement strand
GTGATGTAGGTATGTGGGGGCGTGTTAGAACGAGCCGTTTTAGGTAGGCGTGGTTGACTCTTAACTTTTATAAAGAATATCTCTTTGGATTTGAGACTTTAGTCTTTGCAACTTTACAGATCTTCTTTATGCACCAAGAGCTTGTAACACTCCAAAGAGAAAGGAAAAATTAAAATCGCATCATATGACCCCTTTAAGATACTTTTTTGAAAGAACTTTCAAACCACCACAACACCAAACATGTCAATAGGTGTAATGCTTATCTTAAGGAAGTATCATTTTGTTTGAGTGAAGTCAACAGCAGAGAAGGGCATTCATGTATTCTGGAAGATACAACTGCTTGGCTTTGGACTCTCATGTTATAGTGGGAAAAGTACTATAACTTTCACTAAAATTCAGTTAATTCATTTAATTTTTTTTTTTTATCTCTTTGAAGGAACGGCTTAATGACTCGGCAAGCAAAGAAAATGTCTTGTGAATGCAGTACATTGTGGTTAAATAATCATATATTGTGTGCCTACTGTCTGGACCATAACCATCCGCTTTCTTTAATCCATTAAGTAATAAGGTCATGGATACAGCCCACAGTCAAGCTTACAGACATGTGGTACATGTTCACATCACTTGCATGTCTTAGCACTGACAAGTATTAGCTTTGTATGCAGTGCTGAAGAAAAGCGCATGTAAAAATCAATTCCTGTAAGAGGGCTGATGTCCATTCCTGTGCTGACTTTCATTTGTTGTGATGTTTCTACTTTAAGCTGTTTGTTGTCTACTTTTTTTTTTGGTGAGGTTTTCAGATACAGTTCAAAGCAAACAGAAAAAAAACAGAAAACTGAGAAAAAGAAAGGGGTGGACAAACATATTTTGTCATGAGTAAAAGAGTCACCATATGAACCCTAATTTAATGTCCCTTACATATTTATTTCCTTTTTCACCAGATATTTCTTCATTTTTCCCACCAGAGTTGTTAAGCTTTTGGCTCTTCAGACACTTTATCAACAGGCTGAGCCCATGTATGTCTAAATTCCAGTCATTTTAAAGGAGGTAATAGGATTTGTCTCAGAATATTGAATAACATCACATGACTGACATTTTTCTCTCAATTCTCTCACTGTTGGAATGAGGCTAGTTCAAAACAGTCCTGTGGAGATTTTTGTTGTAATGTGGTGAAGATTTGTGATGATGATAAAAACAAAGAAGTTCTTTCCTTGAAAATATGATGTGGTAATGTGGTTACATTCGCATTGGAGACAATTTCATTGAAAGTTTAAGAGGAAAAAAAACAAGTGCTATTGCGAGCAGGTGATCTGCAAGTCAGCCAAATGAATTGTCTGAAACAATTTGAAATTTCATAATAATTCTGAATTATGAATACTATGTAGTCAGCTACTGTTCTTGGTACGTGTTCAAGCACTATGGCTTAATTAGATCAAATTCACATTTTCAAAACCAAGCGCACTGTTACGTACAAGGGTGAAATAAGGGAGAAGATATTATTTAAAAAAGATACAAAAACACATAACATTTAAAAATTGTAAAAGAGTTTTTTCCCCTAATCTTCTTTCATATATCCTTTCTGAATTGATTATGCTGTAATGTGAGATATTTGACTCACACTTGAACTTATGCTGAAGTGCTTTCAACCTTTGCCAAATAAAAGTGTAAAGAGACGCAGACACACAATCATTCAACATGTGGAGGAAAGCTCTTAGCAGTTTTTTTCCCCCTCGAGAAGAGCAGATTTAGCAGAAATTATATATATATATATCCCATTTTAAATGCTACACAGCTGTGGCAGAGGGGTCATTGTGCTAGAAGGCCATCACTTGGGCCATAAATCTTAGGAAATTGGCACATTAAGAATGGAGGTTTTTGAGGAAAGACTAGAAAGGAAGACCATGGAAGAGAATGTGGAGTCATTTCCCCTCTCTATTATGCTGACTTGTGCTGATGATCCAAGTCAAAAACGGAAAGAACGAAAATTGGATTACATCAAGTAATCCAGTCTTTTTTTTTTATCTGGATTAAACATTCATTACGTGTTGTTCTAACTTTGTAAGATTAGGATACCTTTGATCCAAAAAATAAATAAATAAAATAAAGAAATATTCAGAATTATCCTGGTCCTAACAGAATGATGTATACAGGGTTGATTTCAGAAACAAAATGTAATAAAACGTTAAAATTGGTCAAATAATACAAAATTTGCATCTCATTTACACTTTTGTGTATACCCCAAACAGCTGTCAATATCAAACAAGAATAATACATTAAATTTAAATGTCATTTATCATTGTATATTAATTAGGCTACAATGTTAAAAATAGTTTCTAACATTTTTGCATCCCATATTGTATGGCTATTTGTTGCCTGTTTTTCTTTATACTGTTGTTGTCCACATTGTGATGTATTAGTCCCTTTTAGAGCACTGGTAGTCTGGATTTGTGTAATGTGGAAATAATTGTATGTGAATTTGGGTAATCCAATCCAATTCAAAGTTCCTTTGAAAAAAAAAAATAGCACAATTGTAAAATACTTTACCTGATCCTAGATAGCAAAACATGGGATTTCCAAACCCACATCATTCTAATCCAGATTATACTTTTTTTTAACAACTGATCAGATCAAACCCCACATTGCAATCCTAACCTTAATTTAAATGTATTTAAATTAATATTTGTTAGTTAATATTTTAGACAACTGGATTGAACATTTAACAAGAAAATAAGATATGACTTTCTATTTATTTAAAAGTCATAGGCTATATGCGCCAAGACTAACTATTTTAGTTAGAATGTTTCTCTCTCTCTCTCTCTGCTGCTGACTCTCCGTATAAGAAGATTCATAGATTGAGCGTATGTACAGATGATCGATAGATCAATCGATCGATCGTTCCCAGTAAATCCCATTTCCTAAATCCCAAAGGCAAAGCCATACCGTTTTGGCGTCCTCAGGTAGCGTGTACCCATGGCTTGTACCTGTGTCGTGTGACGACATCAAACAGTGCCGCTAAATTCTTATTTGCATTGACCACCAGTGGCCTACGACCTTAAAGTTTAAGTTTAATTAGATTAGAAGCGCTGCAATAGGTTGTTTGCAATCACGTGATTCTGATGACGCACGAAATGCAGCTGGAGGGCAGGAAGTGATTTTTCTCCATAGAAATCACTAGCAGAAGCTCAAAATGCCTGTGTTTTGCGTTGTTTATGGATGCTCAAATCGGCCAAACCGAGTTTTACGTGCTGCTAACAGGACCAACAGCCACATACCCTGTAACTTACATGCAGCAAAGTTTCAGGAGTGACATATATTCCACATCCCTCATATAAATACGGGATTCACTTTCGAAATAGCTTGTATACAATCAGGGTTAAGCCGGGCTCACACTACAGGATTTTTGGCTGGATTTTGCTGTAGCGGACAGATTTCCATAGTTTGCGACAAAACCCCCGGATCGTGACCAAATCGGTGCTCGTTGCGGTCGCCGAAGCTCGTTAGGTATGAGCAGGTCAGCAACTTGATCCGAACCTGTCTCGAGCTATCACAGATGCTACGATATTTTCAAACCTGTTTGATATTATCGCCACGTGATCTCGTAATGTGAGCGACACAATGACAAGGTGGAACTAATCCAGCCAATCACAAGATAGATGGTATAAACACTCTTATCATGCATCTTTATGAACAGAAACGAAAAGCCACAAATTAATCAAATCAACTAGAAATAAATGTAACAAATGCATAGATTGTGTATATAATACCACGTTTCATTGTACTGTTTAATTACGTCCAACTCTTTCTGCAGTACTGACAATCCTTGTTGTCCACGTCTTCCAAGCCATTGTTTCTTCCATATTCTCTTTTTTCATGGGTTCTTCTTTCTTTCGGATAAAATAACTGCACAGACCAATTGACGGGCCAGTTGATCTTCCATGCTTGAAGATATGGCCTATAATCGCTGTAATTTCTCGCGAGAATTTATGTGAGAAAACATATTTTCGCTGATGGTCGGGAACGCCTCTTCACTGAATGTTTTGTAGTGTGTGCACCTCGTTAGCGTTGTGTTGTGTAGTATGCGCGCAGCTATGACAAGACGACGACAGATGAGAACAAATCTTGTTGCGTAGTGTGAGCAAAACAGTGATTCGGCTAGTCTTTCAATCCTGTAGTGTGAGTCAGGCTTTAGTTGCTTAGCCTATATCCACCGCCTCAATGGCACAGTAGCCCCTCACTGCAGAACACCAGATCCAGGGGGAGTGGTTGGATCCACAGCTAGGGGGTGGAGATTGGTAGGTTTAGGGGTGAAGATGGGTGGGTTTAGGGATCAGGGGGTGGAGACGGGTAGGTTTAGGTATATGTAAGGTGGGAGGAGTTGGATCTGGATCTTGTGTTCTGCAGTGAGGACCATCAGGCAAGTATTTCAATTTAGTTTAAAAATCGCTCCTCTTCATAACATAAGGATCACGTCCAACATATGTTGTGATTATAAATACCTTTCTCTTGTAATAGCATGGTGGTTGAAGAGAGATCCCCTCATATGATTGTAAAGCGCGTTGGGTGTACAGCAATACAATGAAAGTGCAAAAAATGCCTCATGCCTAAAACAGTACAGTACGGACTTTCCTCCATCTCATTCGTTCTGCTTTTTCACTCCTGAAACTTTGCTGCATGTTGGTCCTGTTAGCAGCACGTAAAACAAAACTTTTATTCAAATTCTGAATTTATTATAGCCTAGAAAGCGAGCAAATAGCGCTTCCATATAATCACTAAAAAAGCTGTCACTCACTTCAATTTATCACAATCTCACGATGTTCCTTTATAATCAGTGAAGCTCTCTGAACTGCAAATAATATCTTGTTTACATCGTGTCTACGTGTGGCGTTTAGCACTGAGTGAATTCTAACTGTCTCACGCTGATTGCGTGAGAGGTGGCAGCCCAATGTATTTATATCTTTATTAATATCTTAATATATTATTATATCTTATGTTAACCATTTGCACACACGAGCATTATCCAGTTCCGCTCCTCCCGACCACAGATGCAGGTTTACAAGACACTTTTTCCTGTGTTTTTCAGTCAATTTCTTGACTTTTCCCCACTTATGAACAACACATTTTCGTACATGATAAAAGCTCCTTGTGGTTTCTCGGTTTGGCCAATTTTAGCATCCATAAACAACGCAAAACACAGGCATTTTGAGTTTCTGCTAGTGATTCCTATGGAGAAAAATCACTTCAACAACGCAAAACACAGCCATTTTGAGTTTCTGCTAGTGATTCCTATGGAGAAAAATCACTTCCTGCCCTCCAGCTGCATTTCGCGCCTCATCAGTGACGTCATGTGCAAACAACCTATAAACAAAATCAAAAACGCCTGTTTCAGAGTGAAAACATTATTTTTAAACTGGATATAAATGTTATTTCATTCCAATAATTTCTAATCGGGTGTTACGATATTTTCGGTTTCTAAGATTTTCGGTTTCAATGGGCATACATGAATATTCATGAGTTTCCTGGACTTGCATGTGGAACTGAGAATTTTAGTTCACGCTCCTTGAATCTCAGCAGATTTAACGGAATACTTCAAAAAAGGTAAATATATTTTCAGTGTTGCACAAACTTAAGTCTAAACTACATTTGTTCATAATTTCGTAACACTTTATAATGTTTTTATTTGCAGGTCTTGTGCAGCCGTCACTGACTGAATGATTGCAGGCATTCTTTGTGTAATGTTGGGATAAAGCACCGCAAACTATGATTTCAGTTCGTTGTGCTGTAGCTTATTAGTTGTTATCATTTGAGTGCACCAACTGAAATAAACTTGTATCTGTGGACTAATAATTTTTCATCTATCCTGGTGTGATTGTTCTTAAACTGTTTAGCATATTTACAAAATGAACAGGAATCTAAACCACACACAAGCATGAAAGTGTTCCTTTAATAGGCCTACATACGTAAAATTTGTATGGATTAAACAAAATAGTTTGGACAAGTGTAAAAAGTAGCCTACATGTAAGTAAGGTTCTTTGTTCACCAACTGCATTTATCTGATAAAAAATATAGTCAAAAACAGTAATATTGTGAAATGTTTTTGCAATTTAAAATGACTGTTTTCTATTTTTTCCCTGTGATGTCAGATCTTGACTTCTCCAGTCTTCAGTGTGACAAGATCCTTCAGTGATAGTTCTAATATGTTGATTTGCCACTCAAGAAACATTTCTTATCATTATCACAGTTAGAAATGGTTGTACTGCTTAATGAAGTGTGGAAACCATTATACAGTGCAGGATTCCTTGATGAGTAGAAAATTCAGAAGAACAGCATTTATTTGAAATAGAAATCTTTTGTAACATTATAAATGTCTTTACTGTAATTTTTTAAAAATTATTTTAATGCATCCTTGTTGAAGAAAAGTATACATTTCTTTAAAAAGAATTATAGCAATTCCAAACGTTTGATTGGTAATGTCATGAATCAAATGCCAGAATCAAGTTTAGAAATGTATTATTATTATTATTATTATTATTAGGCTACATATCTTACATATGATCTTATAATAGCTTTATTATGTGTCATATGTTTATACAGCAGATTCAATAAGGATGTTTACATCACTCTCGTCTCCTATGTTTTTTTGTTTTGGTGCATAAATCTTTAGTTTGTAATAAGAATTCAACAGTGGATCATACTCAAAATTCAGGAAAACTTTATTAATCGCATCCTCCATGCCTGGATTTTGGATTTTGAGTGTAGATCGCTATTGAATTCATATTTTTAAAAACAAAATGTCACTGTCTCACATAATATCAAACATCCACACCAGCGTTATACTAACATCTAGTTAGCAAAAGCTAATCAAGACCTTGATCCAATCTTTATTCCACTTTAAGTGCTTCTAATTAAAGCCAGATTAAGAATATATATGTATATGAAACCTTATGACTTATAAATTATGTTGAATGAGTGTTTGTTGTGCATGAAAATAGATCATGCATTTGTATCAATGATCATCATTGTCATCCAGGTACAGTGCAACACATGGTCAAAGAAGAGATGACAGAACAACATCAGTGTAGGCTGCAAAATGTTTATTAGACCAATGGTGGTGGATGTTATTTCATTCATTGCCAGAGGATGAGTTTTAAAACTTAAAAAGTAACAGAAGAGCATAGCAATAAATAATTGAAATAGTTGGTGCACATATCTATGCTACTATTGTAAATCAGTGTTGCTGTAATCATCCAGATGTTCTGGGATTTTTGGTTGGTTTCACTGCAAGTGGAACCTTAAACCTTGTGATAATCTTCATTTGTAAACTACAAATGAAGAGCACATCGAACTGAAAACATTGTATACAGCTGAGGTTTGTACTTTATCCCAACATTACACAAAGAGTGCAATCATTCAGTCAGTGACGGCTGCACAGAAGTTTGTGTGAACAAAAATGTGCACTGCAAACTAATAAAAACATTATAAACTGTTATGAAATTATTCATCAACTGTAGTTTATGCTTAAGTTTCCGCAACGCTGAAAACATATTTACCTTTTTTGAAATATTCCATCAAATCTGCTGAGATTCAAGGAGCGTGAACTAAAATTCTCAGTTCCATGCGCAAGTCCGGGAAACTCATGAATATTCATGTATTTAATGCCCATTGAAACAGAAAATCTCAGTCCTGTGCAGCATCCAGGCAAAACCATGCATCCATATACTAGTGTTGTCAAACGATATTTCTTTTTTTTTTTCATTATTTCTAAGTGGTTACGGTTGGAACAAGAGGTCACAACTGAGTTTTACACACCACAAATAAAAACAATCAGCATTCAAGACAGATTTTTATTATTCACACAGGGAACTCAAGACCGAAATAATGAAAGAGGACACCAAGAGAGAGCTACTGGAATATCAGCCTAAACTCAGTGATTCCCTCTGTATCCGCTGTCTGCAGCCCTTCAAATTTCTTGTCAACAGCAAGCGCCAGTGTCTGGACTGCAAGCTATTTGTCTGCAAGTCCTGCAGCCATTTTAATAAGAAGGACCACGGCTGGGTTTGTGATCCATGCCACATGGCCAGGTGAGCACCTGACAGACACGAGTGTGATTTATATGCTCACATGACACATGTCAAAGGAACAACATAAAGAGAAATGAAATAAAACACAATAAGCAGAACGAATTTCCGTGTAAATAATGCGGAAAACAATTATTGTTGTAAATTGTCAAATTCAATTCAGTGGGACAATGTAGGCTAAGAATAGTCTCAGCCTCAGACGTCACGCCCACGGAACGTTGGCTAAACGTCTGATGCATACGGCACAAAAAAAGTGGAAACACTTCAGCAGTTTCGAAGCCGTCATCGGATTGGTTAAGTTATACAGGATTTCCGGGAGACGCGTGTCGCGTTCTTTAACGTTCCGCCTGGAAACAAAGATGCCATGATGCCAAACCCCCTCACGAAAGAAGAAAGCCGTCGTGTTTACAACTTTGACGACGAGCGCTTATCAGGATCAACTAAACGCTGGATTTTCAAAAGTATGTGAAAAATTTTAAGTTCACGGCATAGAATCTTTAAAATACGTCCGAGAGTTTTACACACTGTTATTGTGGAGACATTTCCACGCCCCGAAACGTGATGCTGAACGAAACGATCTGTGATTGGTTGTTTGACATGTCGGTCAAACGGCCTCATGGGCGGGCCTTGGCCAATGAAAGCTGCTTGTTGTTATTTTAGCATGTGTGTTTGCCTCAGTGTTATTTTTTTAGGATTACTGATAAACTAATGTAGTTTGATTTGTATTAGTTTTCTATTTTAGTTTTAGTTACAGTTGTAGTCATGTTGTCATTTTATTAGTTTTTTTATTGTGTCTATATAGGCTTTTTATTAAGTTTTACTTTTATTTAATTTGAGTTATTTCAGTACTTCAACATACAAAATGGAAATGAAATAATATATATATATATTTAATGTATTTATACTGTATATATGTACATGTATATGTATATGTGTGTGGCTGTACATACACATGTAGTTGTTTTTTGGTGTTTGGCTTAGTGTTATGTTAGAATCATTATTATACTCATACCTTTTGTTCTTTTAATATTTTGAATTGTTTTTAGCTTAATTTTTTTTGTTTTCATTTAAATGTTTTAGTTTTGAAATGTTGTTGTATGCATTTGTCATTTTAATTTAATTTATTTTATTTTCTTAAATGTGTGTGTATATATATATATATATATAGTATTTATAGAGTTTTAGCTTTTAGTTTTAATTACTTTTTCTTATTTGTAAGTCGCTTTGGATAAAAGCGTCTGCTAAATGACTAAAAGTAAACTAAAAGTTATGGTGGCGACAATTCCACGCCCCGAAACGTGACAATGAAGGAAACAAACTGTGATTGGTTGTTTGACATCAAACGTCAGACGGCCTCATGGGCGGGCCTTGGCCAATGAAAGCTGCCATGGATTCCAGACCTGCGTGTTTATGCGGTTTAAGGTTAAAAAAACACATTATTTTCCCGTCTTTCTGAAACGCGTCGATTTTTACAAAGCTCATCAGTCTGAAAAGTGAGGTGTGCTCTGATTGGCCAGCTATCCAATTGTATCCAATATTTGAATCGTCAGTGGCAAATTCTTTAAATATAAAAAACGTACTTACAG
>NW_015660506.1:125336-139435 GCF_001515625.1 Sinocyclocheilus rhinocerous | reverse complement strand
AATGTGCTGCACACATCTGAATATTTGGGTTGAACTGTTCTGGAACAGTGTTGTAAATACAACTTAACCACTGATTTCTAGTCGTGTCCTCTTTTGGAAGGCCAAACAAAGTAGTTTCACTTATACACAACAAAACACATGGTGGGCTAGAGTGAGCGGCATCGGGGGGCTACAGTGAGTGGTCATGGTTGACTCTTAACTTTTATAAAGAATATCTCTTTGGATTTGAGACTTTAGTCTTTGCAACTTTACAGATCTTCTTTATGCACCAAGAGCTTGTAACACTTCCAAGAGAAAGGAAAAATTTAAATCGCATCATATGACCCCTTTAAATATAAACAACTGGTAGCAGATCCAACCTATGAAATGACAATTGTTGAACTGTCATGGCAGTGTGTAACTATTTTATGTTTTGGTAAATTACTGGCTAATTTGTGTGAATTTGTGTTTTTGTACATTCCTCTTACACCCCGCTGATGGTTATGTTTAGGGTTTTGTTGTTGTTGTTTTAAAATTGTACATATCAGTGTGAATCACATCATTCAAATTCATAGAATATCACCACCTTGTAAAATAGTTGCATTTTCTCATGAGAGTTGGATTGACTGAATAATAATTTTGTTCTTCTTGTTTTTATCTTTGTTCTTATAGAATCCTTAAGATTGGGACTCTGGAGTGGTTTCATGAGAATGTACGCTCTCGTTTCAAGCGGTTTGGCAGCGCAAAGGTCATGAATTCACTTTTCAAAAGGCTGAACAGTGACCGTGCCTGTTCTCAAACTGACCTCAGAGGTAGACTTCAAAAGCCTGTTTAAATGAGCAAGAGTCATTCCATCTCAAGTACTCCAAAATTGTAATTTTGGTTGCTTGGCCATTTTTAATTTGCACACTATACACACTATACCACCAAAAAAAATATTAGGGGTGAGACTTGAATCCTTCCCATTATAAACTGACCCTAAATATGGAACCCTGATCAATCTTGATCATTATATTTGGACTTAAATTTTAAGTCTTAGGAACAAGAATGTGCAAAATTTTTATAAACATTCATTTGTTGTGGTTAAACTAAGTAAAATAAATTTAAAAAATTGTGGTTTTGCAATACGAATACATTAAGGTTTCCACTCGCAAAACCTTAGGAAAAATAAAAACTCTATCCTCTTGTTTTAAATCTTCAATGACGGATGCGGACGTGGTGACGTCACGCGACAATTGTTGCTTATTGTCGTTAAGCTTTTTCCCCTATGATTTTAATGAATATTCAAATTAATAACATTTGTTTTATTTCTTTTTTGTTACAAAATTTAAATGTATTTCTTTTTAACACCGCACCCCTAGCACCCCCATTTTTTCTTTAGCTCTGAGCCAGGGGGTGCCCCAGCACCCCTACTTCCCGCGGTAATGGTTGTAAAGAGCATTCAGTTGGACCCTGTTCCAAACATTTAGGTTAGCAAACTGCATTCTATTTGTTCATTTCTAACAGGACTACTAACCATTTAGAAAGCCAGTTAGTTATTAAGGAATGAGATTTGATTCTTACTGTGTCATCTGTTAATGTGAAACAATTTTTGAAGCAATGTCTAACAGATGACTTACAGCAGGAACACTGAAGGCAGAGCTTAGAGGAGAGAGGCCCTCATTACTTTGAAGGATTTAGTGAGGGATCCAGAGGGAAAGAGAGAGAATTGGCTGGGCCGAATCATCCATGTGATTTACTCCTTTACACAGTCACATGTCTTCTTTCTCTCTCTGCCTGGACCTGAGTGTGTCTCTTTTATCCAGTTTTCAAGCTCTTTCTGTCCTAAATACAGAAGTCAGAGAAGGAACATTGTTGTTTGGGTCAAATGAGATTTAAAAAATTGCAAAAAGATGTTTTAATAATGTACATGATATTTAAGGGTTGATCACAATGGTGAATAAATGCCAGCAAACACCAACGTGGCTGTTGGAACTGAAATGTTGGGAAATGTAGACTAACTGTCTTGTTCACACTGCACCAAAAACACCAACGTGGTTAACAGCCATTGGAATTTTGTGTTTGTTGAGGCAGCGTAAACTAGCTTTAGCTGAAGTCACTGTTTCATTCCTCTATTGTTGTTTTTAACAGTGGTTGCTTCCTGCAACGAATCACAGCGCACTTTCTGTCTCTTGTCTTCTTATGTTTAACTTTTCATCTCTCACTGTTCCTCCCTAACTGCCCCCCGCCCCCTTTCATCACATAGAGCCTTGAGATGATGACACGCACAGCATGCCTGAAGTTCACAGTGAGTAAAAAAAAAGTCCTGTTCCTTTGTGATATAGGCATTTTGAACGCTGATGTCATGCAAGATTCTAAAGTAATCAGTGAATGTCTTTCATCTGTCCAAACAATACAGCGGCCATCTGCACTCACATTATCTTTGATTTAATAAGGCAAGGAACATGGAGAACAAAATGTCTGTGGAAGAAATACACCTAACATAGCCATGAAAGAACTGAACACAAAAGCATTGCCTAAAACATAGCTGTGTAGTTATACAAAGGATATTTTTTCATTAAATGTGGCACTTTCTTTACCAAAAAGAAAAAAGGTTACATTTTAAAATACAAAAACATACAATACAATTAAAATTATTTATAATGTTTTTAATTTCAAATAATAGCTGCTATTATTTGAAATTAATAGCTGTTTAATTTCAAATAATAGCATTTATGTAACTTCATGATTATAACTTTATGACATTGCTTTAAACTATACTACATTTTTGCTTGAAAATGATCTCATGGGGCAAAAATTACTATCTATTTATTTATAATTTGGAACCCATTCTAAATGATGCTTTCAGGATTTAATTAATCATTATCAATATTGTAGCTAAATCTCATCTATGTTAGCTAGCTAGATAATGGTATGGTACCTTAAAAAACATATTTAAATAGTTCTTTAGTTTTGGACACAAGCTTCTACATTTGGAGCTGTGAGAGAGAAAGCCATTTAGTAAAAAAAAAGAAAAAAGAAAGAAAGAAAGAAAAGAAAATTATTTATGTTGTTACATTTTTAATGACAGATCCAAAAGAACATGTTTAAAACCTCCACAAAGTCAAAAACATAATTTAGAATTTATATTACCGGTAGTTAAAATCGCCGCCTTGGAATTATAAGGTTCTATCTGCATTCTGAGCAGTTTTGAGATATTGAGCTTCAAAGTTTTTGCGTTCCATAGACTTCTGTAGATAGAACCCCTTTTGTTTTCAAAAAAAAAGGCCCAAAATGTACACAGCTTACAAAAGAAACATCACATAATGTACATAAAGTTTCACGGAATAAGAATAGTATGTGAATAACTCGATTGACGAAAATGTGTTCGAACAGTCAGACTTGGTAATCACTACAGCATCTCTTGTCTGAGATCAAAGATTCATGTTTGTAACTCTTGTCATCCACACAGCTGGTTCTCTGTATAGCCAGGAAGATGAGCAGTCTGAGAGGGTCGATAGACGCCACTTCAGCCTGGTAATGTACCATCCCTTAAAACGTCAGAAACTGATGTTATACTGTATAGGGTAAAGTGAAAGTTAGCAGTTCTTTCAGTTAAACAGTAGTGTGAGATCGTCCTCTGGTGTTCAAGTCTTATTTTAGTTTTAACAGATTAATTTTGTTCTTGTTCCCCCTTGTTCTTATTATATGATTTTGATTCCTCACATTGCCACCTGGAGGTGGTTTTGAAGACCACATGTAAACAGGCTATAATTTTAGACAGAATACCAGTTTGAAGGCTATGCTCAGTCCTTGTCTAAATCTGTCTGTGACTCAGCCCTTTGTTTAGTTTTATGGGCCTCTGAGAATAGACAGGAAAGCGAAGAGCAAACAGGATTTGGTCATGATTTGAAACGGCAGGAGCACAGCTTTGAATTTTAAAACAGGGTTTGGCAAAGTGATTGTATATTCAAGTTCAAGTTCAAGTCTGCTTTATTTATATGCCTCCAGTATGAGATTTCGTAGGTCAGCTGCCTTTATTTATAGATAGATAGATAGATAGATAGATAGAACTACATATTGGACTACACTGCTACTTTTTGATATTTGGTTTCTAGACAATTAAAAATAACTGTTTTTTTTTCTCCTTTAAGATGAGAAAAGGCAGACGGCTGCTCCCTGTTGATCCTCTTGATTTTAATCTTGGCGTTGAGAACTCTGCTTATTCTCGACCTCCCTTACTTCTGGTTCGTATGTTTGTGTTCTTACACATCTGATGTCACAAATAAGCAAAAAAAAAAGAGAGTAACAGTGTCATGGTTTGTTTCCTTTTGATTTCTGTACAGACTCTTACTGAATTGGTATACTAGACCGTATTCATTTTTAATTAAAATCTTCTTAAAGTTTTGTTTAAGCACATGATTTCAGGTATAAGGTCCATGCAATATGTGAACATATTTATTTATTTAAAGTATTCAGGTAGCCAAGAGAAAGTTCCCCAGAGTAAGGAATCAGTAACCGAAGACGACTGGTCCACAACCTTTAAGCAGATCCTGGAGAATGGAACTCACGATAAAGGTGATGAGATGAAGGACATGCTGCAAATCAGCCAGAGAAGTCTGGAAAAACCCTCTCATTTTGGTAAGATGTGCTGTCTGCTTCAATTTCCCTTAAAGATTTCTGAGGATTTATTTTTTTCCAAGACTCTGTAGAGGTGAATGGATTTCTCCTTCAGGCCAGCCAATGTTTTTTCCTACTGTCAGCAAGATTTAGGCTACTTTTTAGCTGGGAATATAAATCTAATGCACTATAAACACAGTAATTATTGTTAAAAACACTACATAATAATTACATTAATCAAACTTAATTGCTGACATGACAAAATCCATTCCAGACTATTTGGACTTGATTTCAGTATTTACATTATACAATAACAGCTAGTGTTTTGTTTGCACTCTGTAGATGACTGTACACCACATCTAGAACAGAGGATGACAAAATCTCGTTCCCTCTCCAAGATGAGCATCTCTTCAGCTGGCAGCTCTATTTATCACCTCCACCGCGAGCCTTCTTACAGCCTGGAAGATTCAGAGGATGATGATGAATCTGAGATACATGTCATTTATAGTCCTGCCCCACATAGGGAGCACTCACCAGATGAGGTTCCTCCACAGGTAAAATCAAAAAGTCACGACAAAATCTGTGGAAATTATGACTTGTAAAATTGATGTGACATTTTGTCATAATGTCTTTGTTCAAATGCAAAGCTGGAGACCGAAGTCCATTCATACTCCTATAACCTAATGGGGCTTCTCGGCCTCCTTTAAAAACAGTTCATGCAAAACATACATTTTGTAATTCTCTCACTAGATTATTGAGCTCAACAAGCGCATGTCAGCAATTGAGACTCTTCTGAGCCGCTTGGAGCAGAAACTGACCTTACCTGTAATTGGGGCAGAACAAGTAAGTTTAAAGTAAATCTGCACAACCTACAGGTTATTATTTTAGGTTTATAAATGAAATGCTTTAAATACACTACTGTAAGTTTTTGTTATTTATTTTTTTGAAAGTCTGCATTTATTTGATCAAAAATACAATAAAGACTGTATTATTGTGAAATATTATTCAGTGTCACATGATCCTTCAGAAATCATTGTAATATGCTGATTTGGTGCTCAAGATTTTTTTTATTATTATTATCAATGTTTAAAAACGTTGTGCTGCTGCTTTTTTCAGTATTCTTTAGAAATATTTAAAATTTCAGGATTCAATAGAAAATTCAAAAGAAGAATATTTATTTGAAATGGACTGTTTATATAAGAATGTAAAAGTCTTTACTGTTTGATCAGTTTAATGCATCCTTGCTGAATTAAAGTATTAATTTCTTAAAAAAAAAAAAAACGTACTGACCCCAAACATTTGAATGGTAGTAATTTACTTTATTACTACTCAGAAAAAAATCTTTAGCAGAATCCGTATATTGGTTTTACCCTTAAAAAGAGAAACATATCATCAACATTTCAGGATAAGTCCATAAAAGGTAATTCAGCAACTCTGAAACACTTTTATTGATTGGACACAGTTTAGAAAGAATCACATGGAGACACTCCTGACTTTAAATCCTAATGTAGTTTTTCTTGTCTCCCTTTACGTTGAGCAGAAAGAGGAGGATCTGTCTCCAGCTGACTTAGAGGAGCTTGAGCTCCGGAAAAAGCTTGAAGAACTTACTGAAAAAATAAGTGACAAAGGCTCATCTGATGAGGAGGATGCAATGAAACCTTCAGAGGACTCTCCAAAGAAAGGAGCAGTTTATTATGCTCTAGCTATGAGAGGAGATTCAGCTGGACTTGGGAATGTCAGACACGAATGGCCTCTTGAGGTTGAGTGGGTAAGATTATCGAAACAGTCAGAATCTAGCATTAAAAATACTGTTAAACATAAAGAGTGAATATTTATTCATGTTTCTTACAAATGCTTGAGTTCAGCAGTGCTTTGGTTTGAACGCACACTACTGTTCTTATTCCTTTTTAATATTATTTCATATTAAAAATTAATATTTAATATAAATTTGTAATTTTGTTTCTAATTGTATACTTCAGAAAGCAAAGCCAACTGTACCTAAATCCTTAAAGAAGCAGAAGAGGGTGAGGTCCTTTGAGTTTAGCAACACAACCAGCTGTGAGTTGTCGCAACTGGAGTGTAACGTTGCACGGGCAGTGGCCAGCGTCCAGAGCACTCAAAGTGGAGTACGCCACTCAGTCTAAACATTAACATTTACTCCACATTCCTTCTTCCAACAAAGCCGTAACTCTCCATATCTTGCCTTAACTGTTCGTTAACCATTGCTCTGTTCTTCATGTAAAGGTTACAGATATTCAGAAAAGAATCGCTGCTTTGAGTGCTGCAGGGATGACGGTGGAGACGTCCCGCAGACAGGTATGTAGCAGTCCAGCTGCTCAGAGTTACATATTCCAGTTTAGTTTTCCAGAACCCTGGCTGTACAGGAGCTAGTACTGAATCTTTCAGAGAAAAAAAAACATATATATATTTTTGACACATTGTGAGCTAAATTCTGTTGTGAATAAAGCAGGTCTTTGTGGCAAGTTCAGAAAGAGGCTAAATATGGTTTTGTTCTTCCCTTTTTCATTCAGACTCCTCAGCCATCAAGAACATTGCATGAATTTCCAATTAGTAAGTGCAAAACGTTGTACTGCATATTCAATAACTTGTAATCTGTTATTTACATTTATTTCACACAATCATCTTTGTGTTGTATAAAAGCTAAAAGCTACATTTGTTTTCATCTTCTTTTGCACTTAATTTTGTATAAATGTCTTTGCAATTATATATCAAAATATTAAACCAAATTCATTAATTTTAAAAATAGCACGTTTTTAAAAAATAAAAAAAGACATTTCACAAAAGGCCGTTTGTCTGGTATCAGATTATAAAATAGATTGTTCCCAGATACAAATCCTAATATTTGTAAACCACAATTTGACATTTAAACCTAGTTTTATTTCACAGTGCAGTGATTTTAACGCATTAAACTGATAGCAATCAGATCCCCTGCTCGGCTTCTGGAACAAATCGACAACTCGCATCCTTTGGTCATGAATGAGCCTATGGAACATTTTCAGTTTGGTTAGGATGTGAGCTGTATATGAAATTATATGGAATTATAATATGAAATTGAATTGAATTGCTTAACAGATTGTCTTTTCAGAAAGTCACCAAAAGCTCTTTACTACTAGTCAGTTTCTAATCAAAATTCACTCAGTATTCATGTAGGTAACAACATGAAGAAACATGTCTCATGTACTTATGTTCTTTGTGCTTTCTCTGAAGGAGGCAGCAATGAAGCAAGATCTTTACGGAAGCTGACTTTCAGCAAGCTAGCGCTCTTTCACATATTTTTAGAAGTCCATGATGGTATACAAACTCATAGAACATTGATGGATTTACATAAAGCATATTTCATATGTTAATAAAATCAGCTGCAAGGGTTTGTGGAATTCCCATCTTAATAATATATAATTAATACTTGCTTTAATCTTTCAGTAGATGAGTGTCAGATTATTCTGACAAACGAGAGGCTCACCTTTTTTAGAATAGAAAATTTCTGTTATGCACACAATAGAAATTGTTTGTCTATATTACACTTATTAACTGCTGTTGTTTTGATAAAAACTCAATATTTATACCATAATATAGTCAATATTTAATATCTTAATTCAGATTTCTATGTAGTTTCTTTGGTATATTTCATGAAACATTGTATCTGATATATTTTTCATATATAAAATTTTTGTTTTTCTGCTAAATAAATATCTTAAACTACACAATTTTCTTTTTCATCACTTTGTCTTCGATGTCAGTTATGTATAAAGGAATCAGTCAACACTGGCACATTGTCAAAGCTCAATTCCAACATATGCTGAATTATCACATTCTCCATATCCAAATTACAACATCATTTGCATATTTAGTGTGCATATTTAGGATGTTTTTGAGTACATGTAAGCTGTGCAGTCTTCACCTTCCGCCAGAGGGGGTATCAATTGGTGGATCAGTCTATCAGTGGATCCAGACGAGAATATCCTCAACCTCGGAGAACGACTCAAGAAAGATGCTCAGAAGTTTTCTTCTACTCACAGCTATGACAAGACTATAAGATCACAAATCCTCTGAAAAACTGCTACCTTGAAGACGAGACACATTTATGCTTCCTCTGCACTAAAGCACCATTTTATCTGACAGCTGAGGATCACAGAATAAGATACCAAGAGGTGAACAGCTTGCCTTACAACATCCTGTGTCAATATATACAACATCCTGTAAGTGTCATTTACATAGCATGGTGTATAGAAGACTATTTTACTAAAGTAATTATTTCCAATTAAAAATCCTGTGAAATGACTGTATATACTTGAGAAAATTTAGCAGCCTCAAATAGAAGACATTAATATTAAATTGCCAAATTAAAAAAAAAAAACTAATTATTTTGTGCTAATCTACAAATAGTGTATTAGTTTAGGCCATATTTTGTCATTTATTTTACCACAAATATGTTCTTAGTATCTGTAAAAATTAATATTTTTTTCTTCTTCTTCCGGAAAGATTAATTAATTATGCTTCTGAATGCCATTCATTCATTCTTTTTTTTTAATACAGGTGATACTTCTCTCTACCGACAGACACTAAGCCATGGCTGTAAATCTGTGTTTTGCTCTGTATTCTTATGCTGTTAGCATGTTTTACCCAGCCAAAACCTCATGATGATCTACCATTATGCTCGATGGAGATTAGAGGTAAAATTTTACTGACCTGAAAAACGAAATCTAAAATTTAACATGCCTTTGAATTATCACTACAAAATATCAGATTCCTAATACTTCATATTCCTTGTACTATTATTTCTCTGTAGATCCAAACATTGATGCAGTGTGGTATAAAGGCAGAGGAATACGACCTGTTGAGAGATTTGGCTGAAGAATGGCACAAAAAGGTGAAGGATCATATTTTGGAAAGCACAGGTTCTGCTATCCTGAGGTCCTGACTGTGGACTGACAACTTAATTATAAATTCCATAAACTGATCTTCATCTGTTTTGTGAGAACTTATTTCAATATCCCTTTCACTCCAATACATTTTGTTTCAAAATAACACTTTAATGTATGGGTTAAATCATTAATGAATAATAAATAACAGATCTTTTTTTTCTGTATTGTGATGTACATCTGAGTGAAACGAATTAGTGATAAAGAAAAAAAATGTAGTTGAATGGAAGCAGATCTTAATGGAAAAAAAAGACATGCATGGATGAATCATTCACAATAAGATAACATACAATTAGAAAATATATAGGGTGAATTTTCATTTCACGCTGACTTTAAAATGTGTCATTGTATTTGTTTAGATAACCTGTTTACAGATGTAGCCTTACTTGGTGACTTCACTGTCTGAAACTACTTAACGTGTTAATGCTACACGCAGAGAAAAAAAAAGACAAATAAAACCATTTAAGGTCTCTTGATTTATACTTTTATAATTTCAGTGTTCTAGAAAGACAGGCTGGTGGAATGTTGAAAAAACAGTCAGAATTCATTTAAACTATCATAATCTGCAGCAAATGAGTATTAGAGTATATAGAGCTTATACAGCTCAAATCCATTGTCATTCTTTATCCAACAAACATGATAACACTGAAATGTTGGAAGTAGCTATCAGCAGCCGCTTTCTCAATGTTGTAACAATTTGTTGTCACTGTGATTGGTACTATGACAAACAATAAATGTGATAAATCAAACCAAATGAGGTTAATTAAGAGAGCAATGGTCAGACTGACGTCACTGTAGATAGAATCTGTCTGTTCTATCTGCTTGAAGTTCTCGAAAGGCCATATGAATTTGAAAACTCCAGATGAATCCAAACAAGAGTCTTGGCAAAGGCAGTTCACGTGGTCTGTTATGTGCAAACGCACCCTCAGCACATCCAGCAATGGGTCATGTTCTTTCACAAGCACCACTGAGCATTCAATAACGAATTTATACATTAAAACAGACTCTCAGAATCTGCAGGAATGACTTTCAGTGGTGGCCAAAAACAGAGCTGAGGTAAAAACTCAAAATGCTCAGCGGTCCAAAGAACGTTTCTGGATCGCCTCCATAACAACGTTTTTGAGGAGGGCGATTACAGAACGAGGGTCATCACTGCTCACTACAGCACTGCCCGACACGATCATGTTGGCTCCAGCCTAGGAATGTTGGAGTAATGAATAAAGATGAGTAAAACACTTCAAATAATCTCTTGATTTTTTATTCATACAAATGAATATGTGTGCACTAAAGGACAGCTATACCTCAGCACATCTGTAGATGCTGTCTGGGCCAACTCCTCCATCCACTTCAATGTCCAGAGAAGGGAACTGACTCCTGAGCCAGCTCACCTGCAGAGACACAAGCATCTTCAGTGTCCGTTGTCTGAGGAATCTAAATGAGACTAATAGACAGTACACTTGTGTACCTTTGGCATCATATCTTCCATGAACTTCTGACCACCAAAGCCAGGCTCTACAGTCATGACAAGAGCCATATCGATCTGCCCAGCCCACGGTGCCAGTTCCTCAACAGTTGTTCCAGGTTTAATGGCAAGACCAACCTGCATCATAAGAATGTTCTTACAATTTATACTATCAGCAATGCTTGGTCTATTTCAGAATATAAGATTTTCTTTACTTCTAGTCAGATGTATACATCAAAATCAGAGTTTACTAACACCTCCTGTAAACCAGTTAAATTACTTCTGTTCTGCCCAAATCAAATTCTTAGAAGTCTTACAAATATAACTGCCTTAAACAAAGAAAAAATAAATTACATTATTAGTCAGCAGAGGGCGCCATAAGGCCATAGCAGTCAAAGCAACAAAGAATCTGCATACATACATACATACATACATATATATATATATATACACATACATATGTCCAAAAATAAATTAAATGAATTAAATAATTTCATTCATATTTTAATATGATATGCTTATTTTATATTTTATATGCTTCTTTGTGCTTTGCAAAGTAGTAAAGGAATGGCAAATGTGTGTGTGTATTAGGGATGTGCATCTCATGACTCAGGCCGATACGATACACATCTCGATGCATAGCCAACGATACGATACATTAAATATACATATGAAGCAGCTACCGATGCGATGCACCCCTATTACGATGCAGTGCGATCCGTTTTCGATTCGATTCGTGCCAAGTAGGGATGTGCATCTTCATGACTGAGGCCGATACGATACACATCTCGATGCATAGCCAACGATACGATACATTAAATATACATATGAAGCAGCTACCGATGCGATGCACCCCTATTACGATGCAGTGCGATCCGTACAGTCTGTCACAGACATGTTTAAACACAATAAATATAAGCAACACATTATTCAATGCGTTTTAATTTTGCATTTACTTCTAGATTTATGTATTAAGTTGCTCAAGCAAGTGGCAAAACATTTAAACTACTTTCTTACTTTATCACAAACTTACCATTGACAGAAAGTCAGCTCTACTGCCTTTCCTTTTGCACTTAAATCTTTATTAAATGCAATCCTGCGCTTCATAAAGAACTTTGTTTTACTACCTGCCATCTATTATTGCCTTGTTTATCTAAAAGTGCTCTTTCCCTTTAAACCTAGCCAAAAAGCCATATGTGTTGACTCCGAAACAGTAGACTTTAATAATATGCATTTATGGTTTAATTACTACATTTTCGTGTCAATCCATGTTCATGTTTACTGCAAAAATGCACTGTTACTTTAATTCAGCGCTTGCAGCACAGCAAAAATAGACTCGGAAACCATCTCTGCACTGCTGCAGACGCACCGCTCGTGGAACGCACTGACGGACCGCAACGTTGTTCAGTGTGCGCGTTGTGACACTGCCTCGATTGTGCAAGTGACAATTCCTGTGTCAACTGTGCAGCGTGCAGCTCGCTTATAGACAGACACCATGTGGTGATTTGAAGACGTTTGTGTATTTTGAGAGAGCGCGTGCGTGAAATTACGTCTCACAAAATGTATTCAAATTACTTTATAATTATTATTTATAAATATCTAATGAAGAAATGTGAAGGCGAGTACCTCACCTTCAGCATTATAATGATTTCACCCGCGCCAGACAGAGACGGTGCCGCTGCATGTCATGCCAAACCTCTCATGGCAGTGTCATCAGCTTGAGATCGGTTTTTTGAGATCGGCCTTTTTAGAGACCGCCGATCGATCATCCCAGCGTGATTATCGGCCGATAATGATTGGTAGCCGATCAATCGGAGCACCCCTAGTTTTGGACTTTAATCCCAGTTTTTCCTCAAGTCTCCGTGGTGTTGTGATGATGCGTCTTATTCATGCAGCAGCAGCGGTGATGAGACAGCGCGCTTGAGAAACAGTTTAGAGAGGAGAAATCAATCTACTTACAAAATATTGGTCACAGATTATTGGTCCCTTTCTAAATAATAAAAGTATAGCGCACCCACTAGTAATTATATATAAATAAATCGTTTTTTACCGATGCAACTATGTTAGAAACGATGCATCGCGATATAAATGACAACTTGTAGCCGATGCACACTTTTTAAACCGATGCATCGCATCGTTAACTTTTTATGCCGATGCACAGAGCGAATCGGGGAATCTTCCCATCCCTAGTGCGTATATGTATATATACCGTTCGGTTCTTCCCTTTTTTACAGACCTTCATGCCGCTCTCCCTGATTTCCTTGATGAGGCTGCCAGGGTTGGTCGTGGCTTCTAGATGGAAAGTGTACTGATTGGCTCCCGCTGCTGCCATGGGCTTCACCCATTGCTCTGGCCTGGACACCATCATATGCATGTCTGTAATACGGCAAAGGGTAAGCAAAGCCTCCAAACCTACACAGAGCAAACACTGCAATGTTTTACTTATCTGGTTTATCCTAGAGGCAATGTTTATTTAAGAATACAGAAAGAGAGTGAAAATGTGAAAGAACCCAGGGTGTCTACTTGAGAGGATTACAAACAAAACTGTCCCAACGAAGAGGACCAGATTGTGTGCAGCTCAAATGAAACAGAAACTAGAGCAGATGCAATTTTGCAATGACTGGAACTCACCAAAAAAAGGATCAGGTCCGATACAGCGTCGTAAACATTCCACCATAGGATGTCCAAATGTGATGTTTGGAACAAAATGCCTTCAGCAAATTTAAAGATGAAGGAAAGAGATTGAAAAAGGCAGGGTTAGATATCTTAACTTCTGACCAAAAAAAAAAAAACTGACAAAAATATTAAACACTGCAACTGTTTTCAACATTGACAATAATAATAAATAAACAACAAAAGTTTTTTTGAGCACTAATTCAGCATATTTGAATGAATTCTGAAGTATCGTGTGACACTGAAGATTGGAGTAATGGCTGCTGAAAATTCAGCATTGACATCACAGGGATAAACAACATTTTAAATTGTAATAATATTTCACAAACTTACTGTCTTCTGTATTTTTTAATCAAATAAATGCAGCCTCAGTGAGCATAAGAGACTTACTTTTAAAAACATTTATTTATTTATTTACCAAACCCAACCTTTTAAATTGTGTGTGT
>NW_015660506.1:56147-125321 GCF_001515625.1 Sinocyclocheilus rhinocerous | reverse complement strand
TACAATAATTTGGGTGCAGATCCAGTAAGCCCCTAACTTTGTGTAAAAAAAATTGACAAGGAAATAAGATAATTGTCTCACTGCAATGCCAAGCTGTGTATGACTTCTTGTAACTTAATGTGGCATACTTTTTTTTTTGCAACGAGGGTGAATTCATGCTGTATCATTCCCGTGCCAAAATGTGGGATAACTAAATGTTCTTGCTCATTAAAATTACTTTAGAATGTAATATGGTATTGGTTCTCTGGTCATGATCGCTCTCAGTGCCTGCAGGTCAACATTGGGTACGAAAATTAGCAAACTTTATTCCTCACCCATCCATAACGTCAAGGTGCAGATAATCAGCACCGCACTCCATCATTCGCTCACACTCCCTCCCGAGCTGCGACAGATCGCTGCTCAAAATAGACGGTCCGACTTTCGCCGTGTACACCATGCTGCCGCTTTCTGCCTCTAGTCTGCTGCACACTTCCGTCTTCTTCTTCTTCTTCTTAGGAATTTTTGGCGTATTCCGCACCATAGGCACATACCGCCACCAACTGTTTCTAATCATACATGGATGATAGTCCCGCCTCTATTCATATTTTATTTATTTCTTTCTTTCTTTCTTTCTTTTTTAATTGTTAATTTTATTTCGGGCTCCCCCAAGCTGTATTTCTGGCTGCTGCGTGTTCAGCTCCCATGCTAAAAAACCCAGCTTGTGTGTTCCCCTATTCCTTTGCTTTATTTATTTATTTATTTATTTATTTAACTATCAAATTCGTTTATTTAATCCTGTTTCTACTATATATTCCATTACTATTCTTTGATTACTACCTTCTCTTAATCCTTTTCCTAATATCCAATTTATCTTCTTTTTTTCTTTATTATTACCATTTAAGTTCTTTATCATTTTAATTCTCTCTATATTATATTTCCGACATTTTAATATTACATGTTCAACGGTTTCTATTACCCCACAAAAAGCACATTTACCTGTAATATGTTTACCTATTTTGTATAGTCATGCATTTAGTCCTGTGTGTGCCCAAATTGTAATCTATTTAAAATCACCTCATCTTTCCTACATCTTCCAAAATTGTATACTTCTTTAACGAATGAATTAATTTTCTAATAAAACCTTCCTGGATCAGCTATGTCCCACTTCTTCTGCCACTCTTTTTGAATATTTGATTTAATAATTGATTTAATTTCTCCTCTTCCTAATGGGACTTCAATCTCGATATCCTTTTTTTTTTGGTTGCCTTTTTGCTAACTTATCTGCTCTCTCATTTCCATTGATTCCTGTGTGAGCCGGAACCCCTGCACACTTCCGCTATTCACACACGCCTTTCAAAACAAAAGTCCTGCGTCATCTCATTATGGCCAAGAGGTGGCGCGATTTGAAAAGAAAAAAAAAAGAAAACCGTCTCATATCTGAACCTAAAATACCCAATCATTGACATTGATGATATGTCTTATTTTTCCCCCCTGAAAAGTGGGGGGAAGCCACTGACCCCTGTAACGCTACTGACCTAATGCCCCATTCACACGGGGCGTCAGCGTCAACGTCAATGCTTCTCGTTTACTTTGAATGGAGTGACGTCAAGCGTTGGCGAAATGAATTGTGGGTCCGTCGCGTCGCGTTGGGTCCGTTGCTCGCGGCAGAAGTTGAAAACTTTTCTACTTTTCAAGCGCCAACGCAGGGGTCAGCCAATCAGATGACCGTATGCAAATACCCTAGCGCAGACGCTAGCCAATCGCGTTCATGCAACACTAGAAGACTAATGTGATTGGCTGTTGTCACTATGACGGTCGCGTCAGAACCAAGCTTCAGAAACGCCCTCCGTCAAGCGTTAATGCTGACGCCCCGTGTGAATGGGGCGTTTTACTGTGTTGGGAGCTTCTGTTACTGAATTCATTAATTGTGTGTTTGAGTCTACCTGGCAGATAAAGGTCTAATTTCTGAAATGTTTCATAATTTCGAAACCAAAAATAATTTAAATAATGTAATAATGTAAAAATAATGTAAAAACAAAACGTTGTCAATTACTTTGCTAGCTTGTTAATACATCACAAAACACATACATCATTCATGGAACAAAAGGCAGGTAGTTTATAATTCACCACAGGTGTTCTGCAAGTAGCTTGACATTTCACATAAACATTTCATTGTTCATTTGTCATTGAGAAAATTGATGTTTTTGATGTTTTGATGATGTGAATGAATAAATCTTTAGACCGACAGTGAAGTGAACGAAAGGTTAGGTTTTCCTTGATCTGCAGGGTGTAGCCTACTGATGCTTTCACGTTCATGTTTAAATCATTTAAGCAGAGCTTTAACACGTTTACCATATAAGATGAATCAGGCAGTATGCTTCCCATTCCATGTTAAGGTTTGATTTACGTTGATATAAAATAGGTTTACAGCTTTCACTGATGTATAGTGGCTCTGATGAGCTTGACTGTTTACAAAAGGACATCCTGAAAGCCTCTGCTTTCCGATCCTTTGAGTCTGACTGATAACTCGGCCTGTGACGGATATGTCCTTTTCCCATCTCCTCATCCACCGTCCTTCCATCTCCACTGAGGTAAACAACTTCAATTGTCCTTAGACTTGTTTGTCTTCCTGAACTGTTTTTGTCCTCGGTTCAGGATGCTGTTTAAGAGAGAGAGAGAGATGCTGACATTGTTAATTTAACCAGCGGTGCTCATGGAGCATTTCACCAATTTTTCACATTTATGAGCTCAAACAGCCCAAATATATTTAAAAGAAAACCTCTGCATAAAAAATGTTGCTTATAAAATGAGAATATCTATAAATCTGAGACACAAAATCATCTGTACAAAATACAAAGCAGTGCTTTGAATGCACAAAGGTGGGATTTCAGAAAATCTTACATTAAGCAATATACAACCAAACACTCAATTTCCATCATTTATGTATTCATTGCCAGGATAGTTATTATGTAACACTTATCACCCCATGTAAGCACAATTATACAGTTTATGGGATTTCTTTTTATCTATACAAGTTCCGATGGAAAACTGTTTTCAGGACTTTGCACTAATTGTGCGAAAGTATAAATGGAACAATAAAAGGAATAAGCATCTGTCTTACTAAAGTGTGACCCAAAACCATAGACCAGAGATCCCTAAAACTGGTCAATGATTATTAATTTGCCATGCCATTTCACAAGAGAAGGGGAAAATAGGGAAAAGGTATCATTTTGTTTTAACACTTTATATAATGGCATTGAAATGTAGAGGGATTATAAGTGAATTAAAAAAAATCTAATGTAAATTTTAATCAAATAAAGTTGGATATCACACAACATTTACTTTATGACCCATGGCCCACAGTCAAGTTTTGGGCAGTTCTAGCATATCTGCGAATTTGACCTTCTCATTGAACAACAATAATTCTGCGCAGCACATAATGTTGATTTTTATTTTTTTATTTTTTTTTTTGGCGAGAGCTCCATCTAAAATCTTTTATGAAGGGTTTCCGCTATGTATCTGCAGGGAATGATGGTGTACATTGCCTCTGGGAATAGTCTTGGCTTCTCCTACCTCATTCCTAACAGCTCTGACGTGAGAAACACTGTCTCAGCTGCGTTCCTTCTCATATTAGAGGACAGCACTAGTTCTGCAGGGGTCCAATCTCTGAGCTAACAGAAGGAACAGATGGTAAAAAAATGAGAACAGAGGATGGATTTACAAAGTTACATTATTCCCAGTTTTGCTTCAAAATATCATCATAACAAAGAAAAACAGACTTAATACTAAAATGCATATTCCCTAAAAACAGAAATCGTGTTAATTTCTGCTAAAGCAGGGGTGGGCAAACTTGGCCCTTCCAGGCCACTTTCCTTCAGAGGTTAGCTCCAACCCTAATCAAACACACCTGAACCAGCTAATCATTGTCTTCAAGACTACTAGAAGGCTACAGGCAGGTGAGTCATATCAGGGTTGGATCAAATCTCTGCAGGAAAGTGGCGAGGGGCAAGTTGTCTTCAAGACTACTAGAAGGCTACAGGCAGGTGAGTCATATCAGGGTTGGATCAAATCTCTGCAGGAAAGTGGCCTGGAAGGGCCAAGTTTGCCCATCACTGTGCTAAAGTCTATACAAAAGAATTCAGTTTGCTCACATTTCTGTCTCACGTCTCAGATTTCTGTGGTATTAACACAACAAACTAGAACTTTTATAAGATAAGACAAGGGTCAAGTATACATACATTTCTGCTCTTTGGCAAATACAGTGTAATGTAACATTTCCATATACTTCTGTGTTTCTTAAAATCATAATAAATACTGATTTTTATTATATGCTTAAAATTAAATGTATATGCTGCTATTGAATACCATCATAATCTGTATCATAACAGATACTGTACAGTATGGTGAAATAATAAAAAGTATAGTTAAATTACTTTTAAAGCACCAGCTGATAAAGCTTTTTGAGATTTATTGAACAATCTTCTCTTGTTGTCAAATCTGCAGACGTACGCTTGTAGCTGTAGGCAGACTTTCTGTTTGGTTATTGTGGTGCTGTGGTTTGAATCATGTTCCTCATGGTGAGTTTATGTGTCATGCTATGCTGCAATGATTTATGATGCCTCCAGGGAGTCTGCAGTCACCTGTTTGTTTATTAGTGTAAATGGAGCAGGGTACTAAACAGGCCAAATGAAACAGTCAATGTTTTAGTATAGGAAAGGACCAACCAATGTGAAAGGCCATTAAGGTTGACAAATGTGTTAGCAAAAAACAAACTGATCTATTATAATGACTATATCCATTACTATGTTGGCTGTTTATTAGTACTTATAAATCACATATTAATGCCTTATTCTGCATGACCAACAGCTACCTTACTGACTATTAATTAGCAGAAAATTATGAGTTTACTGAGGCAAAAGTCAAAGTTAATAGTTAGTTAATAGTGAGAATTGGTCCCCACACTAAAATGTGATCATTTAGGTAAAATATATATTTTCAGGAACAATTTAAAGGGGTTTTCCATAGTTCAATATTTTCCCCAGGTTACTAAAGAGTAATAATCATGAAAATACTCAGGGGGGAATACTTGATAATTGGTCAATCATGACATTTATATTTTCGAAGTGATGTAAATACAAGCATAACATACAGTCTGGATTTACGCATGTAGCTTTGACTACCACAGAAGGGGTCGGAGGAGAAACTATACAAAAATTAGGCCTGTCCTTTTAGAAAACAACACTTTGGTTGGGGTGAATTTGTCATTATTTATATGACTCAAGTTTCTTTGAAATATGGCAGTTTGAAGTGTTTGTATGAGAGTTTGCTGGGTCACACAGTTATTGGCATTGCTAGAGAAAGCATAGACAAAAAGTATCTATTGGAGGAAGTCAAACGTCAATGTGATATAAAATATGTGAATACAAAGATGATTCTTAAATGCTGTAGTTTCCTATCATGGAACAATCTTTTTACTTAGCTGAGTCACAGAGATGTCATGGGGTCTTTGTCTGATTCAGGGATCCGCTTTGGGACACATATGATGATGAATAGAAAAGAATAGTGGGTGGGAAAATCCTGCTTCCCTGGTTTACTAATCAAGCTACAGTTTCCATGTGAAACACAATCCTATACATATTTGATTCAGCATATTGTATGAGCTGATGTTTGTGGTAAATGTGAAAAGGGGCAGAGGATTGTTCTGCTCCCTTTACCAAAGCAGACCAGAGGTTCCCGTGGGAATTAATGCTTTGTCTATAAGAGAACATCTGACATTTCAGGGATGTGAAAACAAGACTCTGTTCCCATCTACACACACACACACACACACATCACAGAGATGTCATGGGGTCTTTGTCTGATTCAGGGATCCGCTTTGGGACACATATGATGATGAATAGAAAAGAATAGTGGGTGGGAAAATCCTGCTTCCCTGGTTTACTAATCAAGCTACAGTTTCCATGTGAAACACAATCCTATACATATTTGATTCAGCATATTGTATGAGCTGATGTTTGTGGTAAATGTGAAAAGGGGCAGAGGATTGTTCTGCTCCCTTTACCAAAGCAGACCAGAGGTTCCCGTGGGAATTAATGCTTTGTCTATAAGAGAACATCTGACATTTCAGGGATGTGAAAACAAGACTCTGTTCCCATCTACACACACACACACACACATCTACCTCCAGAGAGAAACTTGACTCTCACTGACTTCTCCTTGACTGTGGGTTCAGTTATTCATCACTTAATGAATGCTTTTTGTCCAAAAAAGCATTTTGCTCAAGGTCACAATGATGGAGGAACTGAGAAATTCCCAATTTCATACATCTCTCCCCTTCCAGGGTTTAAAATAAGAACCAACCCAGAGATTTTAACTGTGCCACCAGCCAATTAACAAGAAATAGAAGTTCATCATACTGCGGAGAGAGTAGACATAATGTATTTTTTCACAAAACAATAATATATTACTCGTAATGATAGTCTGAAGTCATCCACTGAATTCTTTAGAACTACTTTAGTCTACTTTAGAACTATGCAAGTAAACGTTACTGGGTCTGTCTACGCCAGGGGTGCCCAACCCTGCTCCTGGCGATCGACTGTCCTGCAAAGTTCAGCTCCAACCCTAATCAAACACACCTGAAGCAACTAATTAGGGTCTTCAGGATCACTTAAAAATTAAAGGCAGGTGTCTTTGATTAGAGTTGGAGCTAAACTTTGCAGGACAGTCGATCGCCAGGAGCAGGGTTGGGCACCCCTGGTCTACGTGAACAGGCATGTGGCACATATTATCTCTAGAATCCTTATAGGGGTTGAATGTTTCTGCATGAAAAAGAAGACACAGTGATGAGATGTTTGGCTGGAACCCAAGTGACAACCTTAGGTCTTTGATACATTGTGAGTCTAATTAGTGATCTGTCCTTTAAAAAGTGATTTATCCGTTACTCTTACATAATTACAGTTTGTAACCCCTCTCCTTCTAATTAATGATAGTAAGTGACAAACTCTAGAATATAAATGTATTTGATGCCAACAGATCGATAGGGTAATGCTTTTAGTATAAATTCTCTGCTTCTGCAAAATTTCAGGATGTTGTAGAGATGACAAGTACACTATAGTGAACTTGGCCAGTCAGATTCACAGTCCTTCTGAAAATTAACTGTTTTCCTTTGAATAGAAGTTCAGCTGTAGTTCACGGTCACATATCCGTGTCATATGAATGATGTAACTGTACATGTGTGGACTCACTAATTGATATCTGCATCTGTGAAAGTGATAGAGAGATGGTGGAAAAGGATTCAGCCATAACGACCCTTCAGGCAAAACATGGAAGAAATGAGATGTGACCTTCCAGTCATCCTTACCAACTACTGTATCTGTTCCTGTTCTTACAAAAACATTTTGACTGAGGAAACTTTGAGAAGCTGGGACAGTTTGTTAGCCTTTTTTTCATCAGTTTTTAGGCAATACTTTAAATTTAGTCAATTCATTGTCATATTCATTCCAGCATAACAGATTTTTTTTCCCAGTGATAAACTATAACTCACAGATGGCATGGCAGTAATGTGAGACATCAATATTTGTAAAGCAAAAGTGAAAAGAGAGAACATTACCTTAAGGTTGTGGCCTTGACACTAGCAGTTAGGGTGGAGGCTATTGTGGGGCACTGTCAGAAAGTTCCACCTAATAAACTGCCACAACTGTCACCATTATTAATGTTCAAGACTTTATCTCCTTCTGTCAATATCCTACCTGCAGCTTGAATCTGTAATCATTTGCAAGTGTAATGTGTAAGCCAGAAATATTACCACATGCATGCATCTACAGATCTAATGTTGTCAGTTCACGATAAGAAAGGATAAAATGGACCAATTTAATTTGAGAAATTATAGAAAATTAGTAAATTAATGTAACTGCAGCTTGTTAGAAGCATCTTGCAGCATCTCTCTTTCATTCCTCTCACTAAAACCTATAAGCTTGCTCAAGAACCTTTAAACTATATAGTCAGCATCTCTGCAAAGAGCTACATGAGACCACCCAACTCTTGAGAGACAACCGTTATCATTCAGCTGTACAGAGCTGTTAAGTTTGCAGTCCAAAATATCCTGGAAGGCATTTATAAGCCATGGGTTCCCTCATGAATTTGCTATGGGTTTTTAGCCGTTTTCAATTCTGGAGTAAAATAAGGACTAATTAAAAACTTTTGTTTTACAAAATAACAATCATACCTCAAATGTGAATTTTGATACCATTAGAAACCTAAAACGTTGCTACCGTATTTTTTACGGTAAAATTCCGGCAACCACAGCTGCCGTTGTTTTACCGTAAATTTTACGGAATTGTTTTTACAGTGTATGTTAAATACGCAAGTTACTAACAAGTTGCTGCAGTACATAACTACAAGTTACAACTACCACAAGAATGTAACTTTGCGTGTGTGTGACGAACATTGTAAAAACAAGCTTTTAAACACACCTAAATCTACCATACACACAAAACATATTCAAAACATTTGCCTTTTATTTGGTGAATTTACAAATGAATGGATGTAATCAGTATATGATGTGAAATTTATAATGTCATTGAAAAGTATGAGAACTGACATCAAACAATAATGCCAGAAAGCAGACCTTTCCTTGTCAGTTCCTGCTGAAGTATCAAAGGCTTGTCTCTTTATCTGTAAGGATATTGAATTCATATTGTGTTATGAAGAGATACTGTAACTGAGGAATCCAGGACTGACACGAAATGTAGATTAGACGAATTTGGTCCTGGCAGAGAAATATAAACTGTTACACTAGAGATCAAGAATGTGAGTACATGATTGTTTGTGTTTATGTTAAATGTAATGTGACATATAATGTGTGTGCTTGGGGTGTATATCCATCCTAGAGTTTTGTGATGTTTTGATAAAGTTTGTTTGCAGGATAAATATTTATCTTCTCGATTATGCATCATGTTTTACAGGATCACTCTCATTAAAGGTCCTTGGCAACTGCAGTATTTATGGACACAATATTCACAACCAGTATCAACTGACTCAAAGACAAATCTTTTTATCGTTTTTGTAAAATCAACATACAGAAATTCCGGCTGTTCACATTACACATCATCCTGGGCTGCTCATTCAGCCGGCATGAACCAGTGGCTCTTTGCCTGGTTCTCAAATCCCTTTTGGAGCACCAGCCAAACCACAGGAGGAGACTAAAAGGAAAAACAATATTTGTCTTCTGAAGACTGTTTCTGCCCAAGCAGAAATATAATGAAGATATAAGACGAAATAGCAGACGTCTACATGACAATGCCATAATGTCTTAGTCTATGTATTTTTCTATCTTGGATAGCCTGTAAACGAAGGCCCTGTATAACAGAAACAAAACTGCTGAGTCATGACCTGTTTCAAACTGGTGGTCTCTTTTCTTTTCCTGTGTGAGTTTAACACAGTCCCAGCCTACACTCACGACAATGTTGTGTTTGAAAGAATACATTTTTATGAAGCATCATTTTTATGACGTTTGATGTTTTTGAAGTTTTGACTGTGTTGTCTAAGTGCCTGACAGTTTTGTTGTGCTGTGGTTTCATTTTCCAGACATGAACACTTTGAACATGACAAAATAAATGAATAGCTGCCGAGAAAGACACAGGGGAAGTTTAGGGATGAAAATGTGTCCCACCATGACTGGTGTGAGAACGGAATTAACAGATTAGAGACTAACTGAAACCAAATCAAATTCAAGTTCAAGAAGGGTCAAACTGAGTTAATTAACCAAACTGCTAATTATGGGAAAACTCTTCAACTATACAACAATAATCTTCTTTGATGCTCAAAAGTGTGGAACATACTGAATTAATTAGTTAGACTTTGCGTTTAATCCATAATCATGCAAACTTGACTGTGGCTCTTTATGGAAGATTAAATAATTAGAAACTTTGGGACAATAATATTGTATAATTATAATTTTTTTAACTTTATGCAGCCAGCCATGCTTTCATTATGTAGGTTTTTTTTTTTTAAAGAAATATAAGAAACCTTGGGTTTATAAAGCAAGTTTTGAAAAACAGCCATTAGATGATGTTGAATGACAAGGCAGCTTTTGAAAAACCATGGACTCTGTACAGAAGACCTTAAGGGGTTTTGCTCAGGCCTTGCAGGTGTCTAAATACAGGAAAGTGTTGAAAGTATTATATACTTGACATTGGTTGCATTTGGAGTTTAAGTCAGCATAAATCAGACTCTAATGTGTCCTTGTTCTGCCCCTGCATCTTTTTGATGTGGAAATGCTGCTCAGAACTAGCTGACTAAGATGGAAATAAATAAATAAATAAATATTAAATGTAAAAAGGATTCTGCTGAATATGCTAAACCTTTACAGCTTGGTTTTGGTACAGCTGGTAAATGTTTAAAGAGTTTAATTCCATTAAAAAAAACCCTATGGAAAACAAAAGGGTCAGAGTTTTATGAAGTTTCACTGTAGGGTTTTGATTGTGTTGTTGTATTGTTCCTGCAAGTTACACTGAGTTTATTTAACTGTTGTATGAATTACCTGTCCTGAATTACAACTGTGCTGATATGCTTGTGTGCTATTGCTTAATTATTGTTTGGACAATTTCCATGCGCTAAGAAGAATCAACACTAAATAATAATAATTTTAATATAAGTTTATCTTGAGAATTGTTCTCTTGTTTTTATAATGAACACTGCATTCTATTAAGCTTCTTTGAATTTATAGGTCAGCGTGAGATACTGAAAGAAGAGATGAGAGAGACAATAAGTTTATTTCCATAGTCATTTATGTATTTCAGTTACATCCCTTTACATTTACAAAATCTTTTACATATTCTTAACATTTTACACTTAATGTACAGAATGTGGTTAAGGCTTCTTGACTGCAAGTTAATATAGTCATAGTCTTGAGATGTTTTTTAGTTAAACCAAAAACTTCCATCACTGTTGTTTGAAACCGTATGTTGTAGTACTGTCTTGTAGGTTGTAGTCATTACCATTGTAAGTTTTTATGACGTCTTTAGGGTGTAAATAAAAAGGGGCCACCACTGTTGAACAGAATGGTGAACCATGTTATACTACAGTGTTGATTTAAATAATCAAAGATTAAAAGGCATGACTAAATTGAATCCATATTAATTCCAGCTCACGCATGGGTTAATCCTAACCATGCTCATATTCCATCAGATACCGAGTGTAGGAGAAAAAAATAATTTAAAGAAGACAAATTTGATGTTTAATTGTTTCTTAAGTTACACTGAGACAAGATATATTTAAAGGGTTAGTTCACCCAAAGATGAAAATTAGGTTGTGTTTTACTCACCTAGGTGTGTTTTACTCCTAGGTGTATATGACTTTCTTCTTTCAGACGAATCCAGTCGGAGTTATATAAAAAATTGTCCTGGCTATTCCAAGCTCTATCATTGCAGTCAGCGGGTGTTGCAGTGCTTCAGTCCAAAAGTTAAATAAAAAGCGCCCATCCATAATAAAAAGTGTCTCACACGGCTCCAGGGGGTGAACGAAGGCCTCCTGTAGTGAATCGATGCGTTTTTGTAAGAAAAATAACCATATTTAAAACGTAATAATCAATTTAATCTAGTTTGCGCTCACTGTTGTACACGGAAGCAGCTGCGGGCGGATGATGTATGAGGTCGGCTTTGCGCACGCGCCGCTCAGAAGTGACAAACGCGGAAACGCAGCAGAGAGATCATAACAACACAACGGTCACTTATTAGAAGTACAAAATGAGGATTTTGTAAAGAAAAATGTCGGAGGATTTCGATATAAGCCAAGAGGAGACTGGTTTTCCTTTGCTAAAGTAAGGAAACTTTGCTTCCTTTGATCCTGTAAACAAACGTTGGTTTTCACGAGACTCACCGGCGCATGCACAACGCTGACCTCATACATGACCCGGAACTGCTTCCGTGTACAACTGCTGGCGCAAGCTAGATTAAAGTGATTATTACGTTTTAAATATGGTTATTTTTCTTACAAAAACGCATCGATTCGCTACAGGAGGCCTTTGTTCACCCCCCGGAGTCGTGTGAGACACTTTTTTTTTTATGGATGGGTGCTTTTTATTTCACTTCTTTTGGACTGAAGCACTGCAACACCCGCTGACTGCAATGATAGAGCTTGGAATAGCCAGGACAATTTTTAATATAACTCCGACTGGATTCGTCTGAAAGAAGAAAGTCATATACACCTAGGATGCCTCGGGGGTGAGTAAAACACAGCCTAATTTTCATTTTTGGGTGAACTAACTCTTTAATAAGCACTATGAATCCAATTATTTATTTCCAAGCACATTTAAGTATTCAGTGTTCCAACAGAACTCAAAAATAACAAAAATATATGATGCAAGTAAAGATAAATATACAGTAACAACTTAACTTACTTGTCAGATAATTGAAATATACACATCTATCAAAGACAAAAATAAGCTTAAATGCCCTTCCAAGTACACACATGAGGCTCTGTTACAAGGTGACAGTCAGTCATAAAACATCATATACACACATGAATTGCAAACACAGTTGCACATTAAAAAATCAGTTGAAAATTAATTATTTCTGACCTGTTCCATCCTTCAAAACATGTTGGCATGTGCTATTGCAGAGAACATGTGAACACTGACTGTTCAAAAAACAAAAGTAATGCCAATTCTCTTGCCACAGACACAAAAGCCCCTCTTTTATCAGAGAAAGTGCTTTTAGCAATTTAATCAGTAGCAATTAAGCTAAATATGAACGCATTTAAGATCAGAACTAGACCTACATTACTTAAAGGAGCGCTGTTATAAATTAATTTTTTTTTATAAACTTTACCACACTTTTAATGGTTTGTTGACCTTAAACAGTAAAAAAGGTTGTAGAAAGCATTTTCACTCAGAAATTGCTAGTAAATTTCACAAATAATTAAGAAGAAACAGCAAGTAACAGTGAATTAAACATAGCATTTAGAAGTAGAAAGACTAAAATTGTATTTTTCTTGTAAAGCTAACTCCAATAATCTTGTTTTATTTACAGCTTCAGTTTCTTTATTTTATTTTATTTTTTATTTCTTTATTTTTTTCCCACATGCTTGTTACATTATAAATCATTCCTTTTTGGAATGATACAGCATCAAGTTGTAACATGCTATACCTAAAATCACGTTTCTCTAAAGTGGTTCAAAATTTTAAAATTTAGGCTGCCAGTTAATTTGGAATCAATTCATTGTATCAGTGTTCATGGTTCTGATGTTAAAATATATTATCAGTCTTTGGAACATTTCAAATGAATTGATTAGTATCTTTGGAGTCACTGCTGAGCATTTGCTGCAATTTTGACAGAACACATGGTCAATTTTACATGAATTTCAGGAAAACATCTCAAAGTGGTTCTGATTTTACAAAATCCCATCAGTCTTTGGCACATTTCAAATGAATTATTCAGAATCTTTGGAGTCACTGTTCAGAATTTACTGCACATTTGACGAAAAACATTTAGTTTAGTTTATCTAAGTTTCAGGAAAACATGTCAGAGGAGTTCATGTTTTGAAGCAGTGCAGAACTCTGCTTGAGGGTGACGGTCTTGAGGGTCCTAGCTCACAGCCGTAGGGGTGTTTTCCACCATTGCATACTCTGTCTCGGTGCCCTGAGAGCCCTCCATGAGCCGCGCCAGCCCTGTACGTTTGGAGTATTTGAAGATGAAGGCTTTCATGAGGTCATAACGGTAGTGACGGTGAGCGAAGCTGTAGACAACAGGGTTCACACAGCAGTGCAGCAGCGACAGACATTGCGTAAGGTTCAGCGCCACAAAAAGGCCGTTCTCTAAACTGCAGCCCAGCGGCAGCACACCTAGCATTGCTAGCGCATCGACTAACAGCACAGCATGATATGGTGCCCAGCAAGCTATGAAAACTACTATGTACGTGAGGATGACCTTCCTGCTCACGCTACGATCCTGGTCGCCATTTGAAGGGGAATGAGAGGAAGAGGAAGCCAGAGTGTTTGCCAACAGCGCATAGGACACTGCTATAACGGGGAAGGGTATGACAAAACCAAGAACCACAAAGCTCAGCTGAATGCCCACCATCCACTGCAAAGGGTTGTCTTGTGGATATACAGGATGACACAAAGTCACATGACTGTGTAGTGATTTGACGGACTGCAGGAAGTATGTGTCAGGTATCGAGGCGAATAAAGCAAGCAACCATGTTGCCACACACACTAAACGTCGTATTTGTCGTTCTCGTCTGTGAGAAATCTCCCCCGAGCGGACCACCGAAAGATACCGGTCCACACTCATGCAGGCCAGGAAGAAGATGCTGGCAAAAAGGTTGACACTGAACAGTAGATGTGTGAGCTTACAAGTCGCTTGGCCAAACGGCCAGTGACCGCCCTGTGCCAGTGAGCTCACCCACACTGGGAGAGTAGTGACCACACACAGGTCAGCCACTGCTAGATTTAATATATACAGGTGCGTGTTATGGTTATGACGTTCCGAGCGCAAGTTGACCCACACTACTAGTGCATTGGCGGCCAGGCCCACAACAAAAATGAAGGCATAGAGTGTGCACATAGCACGGAGGAGAGCAGAACGGTTGAAGGATGTGGGGCACATTTGCATTTCCACCCCCGAGTTGTTGTCACTGGCATCTGTGAAGTTTAATTCTTCCCACATGGTGAAGAATTCAGTCAGTTCACTGGCACTTAGACTCATCTTCTCATTTGGTGGTGAAGACTGCAACTGTGGAAGGAGAAGAAACTGAAGTTAAACACCCATCAACATGTAGTTCAGTTATGATTAGCATATGGTCTATGTCATCGGGTTATTAAATATCAATGAATTAAATTGATTTTGGGGTCAAATATTACCTGGACATATATATGCAAAATGTAACAATGTAATATAATAAAATATATTTTAATATCATTGATTGATTTTGGGTATATTTTTCTAGATATTTAAATTATGTATAATTTATTAATGATATTTTACTAAATTATGATGTATTACAGTATGCATGTTGTATATGTTTATTGTTTTTGGCTGTTTATTACTAAAAAAAGAGTTTCATATATTTGTTAATATTACACTACCATTCAAAAGTTTGTGGTCAGTTTGTGGCAAGTTACTTTTTAAAGAAAATTATTACTTTTATTTAGCAAGGATGCACTAAATTGATCAAAAGTGACAGTTAAGACATTTATAATAAATGATTCATATTTCAAACGAACGCTGTTCCTGAACTTTCTATTTATCAAAGAATTCTAAATAATATATTAAGCAAAACAAAAGTGTTAAGCAGCAAAACTATTTTCAGCATTGATAATAAGAAGAAATTTGTCTTGAGCAATAAATGGGCTAAATATATTCAAACAGAATTTTTAATTGTAATAACATTGTAATAAAAATGCATCCTGGATGAAAATAAAATCTTAAAGACCCAAACTTTTGAACGTTAGTGTATATTTTGCGTAAATAAACTTAATCAAGCAGTTAAGCACTCCACCCCCACCCCCAACCCCAAACTGTTGCTTTCTTATTTTCCTCTTTTGATTGTGACGTGAAATATGACCTGCCTTTGTGTTAGAGAGGTTTCAGTCACTGGAATGACCTTAGAAGTGACTGTAAATCCCATAATAATCCCATAGTATTGCTATGAACTATCAGATGCAGGTTATTATTTATTTATTTATTTTTCTCACAGGGTCATACTCATAAGTGAAGTTTAAACCTTTTTATTATTATTATTTAATTGATATAAGACCTCTCAGTCATGGAAGACAAACCTGTCTATGGCACTAGAGCATTGCCTTTTTTGTGAAATTGTCACAGCATCCTATTATAATTTCATGGTTCAGCTCGGTTAGAAAGTTGACACTACTTCAAAAGCCAAAGCAGTTTGGCTTCAAGCCAGTCGTGTTAAAGTACCCTTTAAGCTGGTTCTGCTTTTCAAAAATCAAAGTGACTTAGTTCTGTGACTTCACAGTGATTTCTATGAGCAAAGTAATTTCAGTTTATGGATTTTGTCACGCCATCTTAAACATCTAAGTGGTCCATTCTAAAAGACATGTTGCTATGTGGTTGGTGAGGTCACAGACCCTCGACCCTTGACTTTTCTCTGGTCACTAAATCCTTTTTTAGTGGAACCTTTCAATCTCCAGCAGAGCTGCCACAACGGATATTAATGTCAGTATAATGCTGTTCTGAATTAGAGTAACTCTATAAAAATATAAAATAAGTCTGTCTCATGCTATGTTGTATAGGACTTATAAAGAGTGTGTGATTGTGTTTATGTACTGAAATGTTATAACTGGGGATCATTTTCCCTTACAAAAGCAAATTTCCTGTTGCTCCACCTGTATTCTGTTTGAAGTTCATTACAAAGTGAAATGTAATTGTTTTCCATTTAGTAAGTACACAATAGTGTTGTTTGATAAAAGCTTTTAGGTTTGTTTGTTTAAGAATGGTTTATTTGCTTTAACCTTCAGAGGAAATAGTTTAGGAAGTTCATAGCACAAAATGTAATTGATGAATCTTTTAAGGACTGAAACATGTGGAGATACACATGCAAACACTCTTTACCTTCTCTCTAATTGTGTCCTTGTCACTGTCTAATAGATGATCCACACCAATGCAACTGGCCATTTAAACTCTGAAATACGTCTGAATGGTTCCTGGGCTTACAGCAGTACACAATGGAGACACTGGAGTGTCAAAGGTCAAATGCTTTATGACAACAGACACCTTGAGGGCCTTGAACCTGTGACACTGCTCTTGACAGGATGACAGGATGTTGGATATTAAGTCATGATTTGCTCAAAATTGTGAATTATCTTTGAAATGGGCATAAAGATCCAATTCATTAGTTAAAAATATTTTTTAGTACTCTGTAGTTTCTATTCATTAGCTGTGCAAGCTCTCTAGGCCATAAATGCAGCAAATGTTTCTTTCTTTTCAATTAAAATTAAATTCATTCCATCTTACTGCACCCCAAACTAATTTTGTGTTTTGAATGAATTTATTTATTTTGAGGTTATGGATTTTGACAAATGTAAACAGTTTAATAGAATGATACATTGAGTAAAGCTCAAAGCATGAGCTAACATGACAGACTGGGATTACTGGCAGCAAACAGAAAGCAGAAAGTATGTATAAAGCCAAACCATGGACATAATGAACTATGATGAAAATGCTTAACATATGTGACCTTTTTCTCAAAAGTAAAATCTTTCCGCAGCATTGATGTGACGATCCATGATACAATAGAAAGAGTATTGGGTTTTGTGCATGTTAACTTTTCCTGCAAATTAACCAACTGGCCTGCCCCAAAAATAAAAACGACCAAAACTGGCCAAATTTTAAACGATTATGTCATCATTTACTCACTCTCATTTTGGGGGGAAATCATACAAACATGGGTGAATATAAATGTTGTTGTTGCTGTTTGTTTATTTTTTTAAATACATTTTAATAAATGTTTGGTTTATTTTCCAGAGTAGCCTAGATGAAAAATCGATGGACTAATCGATATATCATGATAAGGCATAGACCTAGTTATTTTGTGACCGTCTGAATTGTTTTTTGCGCCCCTACGCAGTTAGCCTGAAGTAGTCAACAATACTAAAGTTTTTGATATATATCTAAATCACTAAGCTTTTAACATTTTCAGCATTTCTGTGTAGTCAATATTAATCCCAATGGAAAGCGCACAGCATATATAGTGTTGCCATGGTTACGTGATTTACGTCCTCCTCAATCAAGCGACTTCTGACACCGAACGTTTATTTTGCGCCAGACAAAACGTACGCGCTATAGCTAAGTAACTTATACTCAGTACAAGTTCATTTTTGTTAAAACATAAAACTATTTGAAATGCTAACAACTTTATTACGAAACCCCTCACACTAACAAATGAGATATCATAAAGAAGATCTGCTTTTAGAAAAAACCCAACCTATTCTTGCTGAGCTGTCAACAAATCGTCTAACTTACAATGTAGTGCAGGTGTCTCAAACAGGCTGTGGTGTGACTAATATAGCCAACTAAAACTCGTCTCAAGTCTTTTGCTTGTTCGTTAGGACAAAGTGATATTTCTTACCTTTGTCATTTTGACTTTAGAGATTGGTCAGTGCGCAATATTAATCCACGGTTTCGTTCTTGTCCGCCGATGAGATGAAGTGATTCCTTTGGCGCTTGTGCTTCAGGTTGTTTAAATAGAGTGAATGAAAGTGGTGACGCCCATCTGCGTCTGACAATAGCGGCTCCGAACGCACCTCAGTCTGAACACACTCAGACATAGCACTGCTGACCAGAACCACTGTTGGCCAAATGGATGCCACGAGTGGAATTGTACTGTTGAGCCACCAGTCTAAACAAATGTTAAAATATAGGTTTTCATTAAATAATAAAGTACATTTTTTATTTATAATTACAGGCCTATATCATAAAATAAAAAAATAAAATAAAAAAAATAATAATAATAATAATAAAAACTAATAATAAAATAAATGTAAAATACACAAAATTGCTAAATAAAAAAGGGGGGAAAAAATTATTTTTTAATTGTATACACCCACCCACACAGTTAACCATTAATGTAACTTTGTCCAGGGTCTCTCTGGCACCTCAGAAACTCTCATTTCCCATGCCTGATTACACATTATGAAACATAACCACCCAAAACGACAACCTGAGGTCTTGAAAAATAATCTGTTAAAACCGGCAGCAGCAGGAAGAGTCTACAAAACCACGGAGCAAAGACTAGCACCATGTCTTTACCAATCCTCAGTCTTGCTTAATGGAAATAAAACAGCATATGTCTATTGTTATTTGTATGGGGAGGACATGGGATATGTAATGGTTTTCTTTATCCTCTGACACAGAAAAGGTCTGACCTCATGAAGGACATGAATCAATGAAGGAGTGATTGTTTCCATCACGATAACCTGCATGAAAGGGTAGCCTCAGCACGCACGGATATCCATTGTCCCCAGCTATCAAAAGTTTCAGAGCAGATTTCAAAAAGTCACTGATAAGCATCCTGGTTCTCCTTAACACTTGTGCCAACTTCTTTATGTGAGCTTTACATACACAGGAGGGGAGAGACCTTTTGGTTAAGGCTTTGAAACAGAGACTGAAAGAGGTGAATTAACGAGGGAAGAGAGCAGGGGTCCAGAGCTGCTGGAACAGAGGAAAAAAATCTCTGTCTGCTTTTCAAACACACGCTCACCCTCCATTGCTAAGCAACAAATCTTGTAAAATGAGTGACTCAGTGCTTGAGAAAAAAGGACCTTTAAATAACTTCCTGCAGTGGAGGTTTCATTTAATTTAGTTAATGTTCAAGGATACTACATCATTTTGTCCATTGATATGGTGCAACATTGTGACTGCACTAAAGCTTCCGGTGTTAATTTTAATCCAACAGATGTCTCAATAAACATGCAAGACTTGTGGCGACAGCTGAAGGCTGAATTGCTCTGGATAAACTTGTCCAAAGGTGTTATTTGGGTCATGTCCTCTTCTGCTTCAGGGTCAAGGCCAGGAACGGGAGATCATGTCATCTTTCTGAACAACTCATTCTTGCAAGCAGATAACTGATATACAAGGGGTTACAGAAGTTATTCACATGAACCTCTACTTGTAAATGGTTTAAAAAAAAAAAACGGTGTAGGAACAATTTTCGCTCTGAAACTGCTTGTAAATTTCACAAATAACTATAAAGAAATGACAAGTACCATTGAATTAAATATGAAATATTTAAGTAGTAAGACTGAAAAAAAGGTACACCAATAATCTTTATTTTATTAACAGCTTTGAAATTTTTTTTTTGAGTGTAACAAGATATAAAATGACCTCTTATCTCTCTGTTTATATATTTGTATTTGTTTTTCCCAAATAAAAAAGGATCTATTATTTTCTTTCTTAGTGCATTAACTATTTTACATCTATTATGTGTTTCCTAGAAGCTATTTCATATATTATTTCTAAGTACATTATAATTAATTCTGTAAGTTGGTAAGGAATGTGGTAAAGTGGATTATGCTTTTGCGAGGTGTAAAATAATTTTTCTCATTCATGACAAACAGAGGGAGCTTGGAATTAATTTGGCTTTTAATATTTCTGAGACTTTTCAGAGACTAAAAAGGGGGGAAATTAAAAACAGAATGGGTGGAACCCATCAACAGACAACATGACACATTAATAAATTTTCTATACAGCTTACACAGTGATAGTTCTAAAGACATAATTTTCCTTTTTGCATTACAAACAATAAGCAGGGTGGCCAGTCATGATTCTTGTGTAATTTACCATTAAATATAATTACAATTTCTACAACATTACCTCAGCATTGCTACAACAAATCTTCAATTAATGATTTCACTTTCAATGGGATGTTTGAAAAATCAAAATTTAAATTCCACATGCTTATATACATTTCCCACACATTATTTTAACATTGTGTTTGTAGAAATATGAACTGGTGACCTTTGAAGTTTTCACAAATTAAACCAGTAATTCATTACATCATTCCATTACTTATATTACTTTTGGGAAAGCAGGAGACTTTTACAATGGTTTGATTGATCAGTTTCTCTATGGCCAGTTTCAGTTCAATTATTCAACAGCTCCCTGACCCTCTACAGTTCACTTACTCTAATTGGTGGATAAACAGCACAGCTGGTAAAGCTGGTCATATAATGTAACCAATAGGAGCTCCCATGCCAGCAATTTGCTAAAGCAAAGTCTTGGTATTTGGTTATACAGGCAGACTGCTTTTCTCAAAAGCACTAAACATACAACTCACACTTCATCAGAGTGATTAACAGCACCAGAAAAAGTCTTTGGCTCTCGATGTGTCAAAGAAACATGCTGGAGGATGCATTTGCATTGTGTTTCATGTGCAAATGTTAGGGGCTGCAAACTTTAATTTCTAAATAATTAACACACATTACCATTCAAAATTTGGGGTCAGTAAGATTTAAAAAAAAAAAATTAATACCTTTATTCAGTATAAGGTTGCATACAATTTATCAAAAGTGACAGTGAAGACATTTTAACTTTTAATTCAAAAGATTTCTATTTTAAATAAATACTGTTCTTTTGAACTTTCTATTCATCTATCACAGCAATTCATTACATTTTAAAATACGTATAAAAAAAACCTAAACTTTTGATCTAATAAATGCAGTGATGATGAGCATCGTAGACTTCTTTTAAACACAACCCTTAACTGTACAGTAGTGTACAAAAAGTCATTTCAAGTTTCTTTTAAATATAGTGTTGCATGTGCACAAATGGAGTTAATTAATTTAATCTCTTCATTCAGTAAAGGAAAAACTTCCTGTATTTCAGCACACTACTGCAGCTGAGTTGCTGTTCCATATAAATTAACAAAGATCACATCAAAAAACATCTTTCGCCTCCAGAAAGAAGCACGCTGTGAAATATGCACATTTGGTGAGTGCCATCATGTGAGGAAAACAGACTTCAGGCCATGCCATTGTGTTCCAGGTGGTTCCAGTTTCAAGCCTCAGTGCCATGCAGGGCTGAAAGCAGTGTGGGGGATGGCCAAGGCTCCATCTGGCATCAGGAGCTCATGTGCTGGTTATGTTAACTGAATGATACAGTTTTGGAGTATTGGAGATGGGAGTCTATGCAACTTCTGTGCTATTTATGGAAACCCCATCCTCATTGGTGTTAAAATGTAAAACTGACTATTTTTGTTCTGCCTGACTCAATATGCATTGCACTGTAATTAAATATGCAGTTAAATAAATAATGCACTCTGAAATTTAAAGATGAAAGCTCCCCCTTATTGTTAACAGTGACTACATAAAATTTAGATTTTTGGTTCCCGTTGACGTTCACTGTATGGACAAAAATCACAAAATATCTTCTTTTGTGTTCCACAGAAGAAAAAAAGTCATATAGGTTTGGAACATGAGGGTGTGTAAATGATGACAGAATTTTAATTTTTATATGAATAATCCCTTTAATAGTACTGAAAACAACGAATAACTGAAAACAACACTAACATTTCTTTGTTTAGAAAGAAATGTTTCCATTATTTGTCAAAAATTTTCTCATCTTTTGCCCTCTGAATAATCCAAATTACAAATTTGGTATGGCTGTTGTCACTTGATTTTCAAAAAGTTCAAAAATCACCATCAGGATCTATTGAATGAAAGGCCGTGCATGAGTTTAAATGACTTCATAACCCTAAGGACAGTACCCAAAATCATGTCAAGCTTCCACGTTTTTCCCAGAAGGACAGTCTCTTTAGTGAGGAAGCTCCTTTGATATACCGCAAGCACATGGCGGAATACTGTGTGCCGTTTTGAAGTCTCTAATTGGCTCCTTGTTTTGAGTCATGGAAACATGATATAAGCGATTCCTTATGGGTTGCGCACTGAAAAAACAAAACAGAACAATCCTATCATGTGCTTTACATCTAAATCAAAGATGTAATTCATCCATTGTCAAAATAATTGATCAATTTTGACAATCAGTTTAATTCTATTAGTGGACTCATGATAAAATGTCATGGTTTCAAAAAACTAAAAAAAACAAAGGATAGTTCATTGAAGAGCTCACAAAAAGCCTCATATTCAGGTGCATTTAGTCTAAGTTTAAGACTTTATATTAGGATATACATGCAAACCATTGTTATATCTGTTCTGTATTATAGCTAACTAGAAGCCTTCAACTGTCACTTTCAATATTTATTATTAGTATTGCACAGTTCTCTCTGAAAACGTCCTGTGCATTTAAAACTTGCTTGTGGTCTGCACGTTAGAGTGTTGAGAGTGTCTGTTATGGACTGGCAAAGGTGTGGTGAATGCAAAAACTGCACTACGCCCAGGAGACTGTGCATCAAGACTGTCACCTAAACCACAAATGCTTCCCTTGCAGATCCCATATAACCGTCTTGACTAAGACCTGTCACCTGTTTTTTGTCATGCAAAAAAAAAAAAAATACATGAAACTGAACATTATGTAATATTTTGAAGTTTGCAGCAAGTCTGTTTTGAAGTCCATGACCATTGCTTAGTGAAAGGTCTCTTCCAAACAAAATGTATTCCCCTCATTTCTTGTTTAATGTTATCGGGATGGCTTTTCCGTACATTAATTTGACATATGGTTAAAACAAACCACCTTGTGAACAGGGTCAGAAGATGATTTGTTTAAACCATATGTAAACAGAGCCATCAAAGTTTAGCTATGCATTCCAGCATGTGTGTTGGACAGACACTACTTTATAATCTACTCAAAACTGAAACTCGATCCTAAAGTGGATGATTACGTTTATGCATTTACATTTCTGCATTTAGCATAAGCTTTTATCCAAAGCACCTTACAATAGAGGAACAAAGCAATTCATCAGAGAGCAAATAATATTCATAATATACAATGCCAGGTGTAGAGGTGGAACCTCTGGATTGTTCTGATAGACCTTTGAAAACTGGCGACTCCGGTAAGAGAGTAAAGGGCTCAGAGAGTCACATCCAAGAAAGCTTTAATGAGTTGGGTTTATACAGGCCACTTTGGTGAGCATAAATGTATACAGGCAAAAGTATTGGGGTATTTGGGGTGTGTATGTGTGTGTGTGGTTTTTCTGCATGAACGCACACAACTTTAAAGTTCGGATGCTCACTCTGACCCAGCGCGTGTGGTGTATAAAACGCAGTGTCTTAAAGGGAAGGTGTATAGGTATCAGTAAAATGAAAGATATGCGCCTTCTAGTGGTAAAATATTAAAGTGAAACTAAAGGAAAAGACTTTCCTACACCAGGATTATTATAAAGCTATCTTAGCTATATTTTAGTAGTTTTTTGTTAGATATTTCTAATTAGCTTTATTTTTTACAGTTTCAGTAATTTTAGTAATTCAACTTTAACGTATTTCAAGTTAGCTTCCAGTCACCATTTTATTTTTTTTAATCTGTGTAAAATTAATTTTATCTTTATTTCAGCTAATAAAAACTATTTTAACAGTTTTAGTTACCATTAACACTGGTCTTGTATGGTGCATATCAACCAGAAATGGACCTAAAAAAAAAACTTAGCAATCAAACTATGATTTGCATTGCTTTTGAAACTGCAGCTAACTAGACCATGCTAACCAGCCACACCTTGAACCTGGGATATTTTAGCATAGCCTCAATGTCACCACAAGAGGTCACTATGCAGGCCTGAGCAGTTTCTCTGTTTAATAGGGAATGTTTGTAAAGGAATACTCAACTGCTTACTGCACAGTAAAAATAGCAAACACACTATATGTAACGATAAAAAATTACATTGGTAATATGCTACACAGATATTACATGATTCTTTTATCTTGCACATTTGATTCTGTTAGTAGTATTCTATTATCTCAGACAAATCATCTCTATTTCGCATTTTAAATTCAATTTAGTTTAAAATGTCTGATCAGATAAGCTACATTTTTCATATGTTTTTTTCTTCACACTCTAGCTGGAAGCAAGAAAACTAATAATTAAAAAAAAAAAAGTAAAAGTAATATACTCAAAGTATAGTAAAGTTTCTGAGATTGCATGGCTACCTGTTTCCAGATTACTCTTGATTAAAATTTAGGATCTGTTTTAGATTAATACAGCATAAAAACGCAGCAGGGTTTCAAAGCATTATCTGCAGACATCTGCTGAAGAGTTTTGTTGCAGAAAAGGACATGCCTCTGAGGAATTTCCACAGGAAATGGGAAATCAGTGCACAGCTGGGACAAATACCCTTTGGATAAATGTGCCATATTAAGGTGCTGCTTGTTCTGAAACAGAGCAAACACATTTGTTCTTGATATTTGGGGCCTTAGAATTGCTTGGATAAAAGCCCCTAGGGAAGACCACTGAAGGAGCAACAAAATAGAGTAGGGAAATCCTTGACTAAGGAGCACAAAATTAACTTCTCTTTTGGTTTCTAACCGACTCACTCTTAAGGGATAGTTCACCAAAAAATATATATATAACTCATTTACTCACCCTCATTTTGTACCAAACGCATAAGACTTTGGTTAATCTTCAAAACACAAATTCATATATTTTTAATGAATTCTAATTAGTCCAGGTAACCAAAACTGAAAACATCCAAAAGTTAGAAAGGCTAAAATAAAGCGAAATAAAAATGCTTTAAGCGATTTAATTTAGGTTTCTACTCATATAAACACATACATCAAACATAAAGAGTGCACGTCACATACTAAATCAAATCTCATTGACATACACAAGCTTCTGTGTTTACCTTATGTGATTTGCTCTATGTATGCGTGTTTAGATGTATAAAAGCCTAAATTAATTCTGCTCGTCATATAAAGATAGTATCTCTTTACTCAATACTTATGGACTAGTTTAACAATGCCCTTACAACCTTTTGAATATCTAAACTCAGGTTTCATTCAAAATATCTTAATGTTTTGAAGATTAAACGGTCTTTTGGGTTTAGAACAACATGTGACTAATGACAACTTTCATTTTTGGGTGCACTAAAGACAGGAGCAATTGTGGGGTTAGACAACTAAAAAAAATAATTCCAATACTCATTCAAAACATTAACAAATTTATTAATGTCAAAAATTCAGCTTTGAGACTTAAACAAGGACATGGCCACATGGGGACAGCGCTGCAGCAGGTTTCATACCCCAGCTTTCATCTGGCTTTGGGGTGGCAGCGGTTTCTCCAGGTGGTGACCCACAGTGAGACCAAAAGGGGAATCAGCCTGCTTCTCCCGGACTTCAGGCTTCAGTTGAAAGCCTTTCCCCTTGTCAAAGATGTCTGCAGGTGGGAAGGCGAGAGGTGCCTCGTTTAGGAGACCTTGAAGACGAGTGCGCCAGCCTTCCAGCAGGCCTTCGCGAGCCTCAGGAGAGAGATGTGTGGGTGCCCAGAAGATCTGTGGAGCAAGGACCTGGAAGCCACAATAGTTGAGGACCCCATTCTACAAAAAGAGGAAACATCAGTGCAGAAGTCTCAGGTTTGTATGACACGCACACTCAATTAAAGCAGTGTTCCAGGGTTCATCCCCATGCCCTAATCCCTTCAAAGGGTTTACCCTACAGAGTGAGAGCATCAAAGGGATAAAGGGTCTAGGGACCAGAAAAATAAATAAAAATGATATTCTTACTTGAATTGGCCACAGAGTAACATTCATGTCTCCATTGATCCCATTGGAGCTGAACATGGTCTCATGGGAACCAGTGGTGAAGGATAGCATGGCTTTCTTATCCTGACATGAAATTAAACACTAATTATTCCAATGCTAACAGCCCGCTCTAATTTCATTAAAGACATTTGATAATCTTTCGTGATTAATGCAAGTCTGAGGTTTATGATGGGAAGGCCTCACCCTGAAGATGCCCTCACTGTAGCGCTTTTCCAAGGTGTATGCAAAACCAAGCGTAAGAACCCGGTCCATCCAGCCTTTCATGATGGCAGGAACAGAGAACCAATACATGGGAAACTTCAAGAAATTGACAAAAATGGTCAAAGACTTACATAATGTTCAGTATCATGTACACACATTTGCAAAAAGAAATGGCATACCTGAAAAATAACAAGATCTGCTTCTTTTAGTTTCTTGTGCTCATCTACGATATCAGAAGCTAGTCGCTCCTCCTGCCAGGCCAACATGGTCTCATTTCCATAACAGAAATGCTCAGGGTTCTTCACCGCTCCTGCGAAACAAATTCGTGCAATAACTGCCACGGAGCTCTCATAAGGGACTAGTTCTTAGTTTACTATTATTTACTACTATAACAAACGAAACACTGCCTCCCACACCAGTAATATCATCCTCTGTTGCCGTGGCCTTGAATTTCACTTCATACAGGTCCGACACAAGCACGCGGCAGCCCTGTTTCTTCAGCTCGTCCACAGCAGCAGTCTTAACAGCCGCATTGAAAGACCCAACGCTCTGGTGCGCGTACACGATCAACACTGTCTTTGCGGCTGAAAAAGAAAATTAACCGAAGACACTAAATAAGCCAAACAAAACACATAAAAAGTGCAATAACAAAAAGAACGTAGACCTACTCATGATTTTCACCCACAGGTCGCAAAGCATCTACTAAACACCAACCGAACTGTGAGCTTTAAAATCACAATCACCCGTGCACAGCTGATTCGTTTTACTCATCAATTGCTGGCAGGCAACCCACAAACATTTACGGCAAAATGTTAAACAAAGTAGATTCTTAACTGGACCTTTTTTTTTAAAGCAACATCTACATTTATTTTTCTTACCGAAGCAATAAACTTCCATCGTATTATGACTAAGTTTACGTTTTTACCACTATACGTCAACATGCACCAGCAACTGCAGCCATACAAAACTAAAGTTGGCTACCTGTATGATAAAGATGAAAAAACGAGATTTTGGCAAGTCAGTTGTTTTATTAACTAATTTTCTTTCTTCGTGGCTGGGGTATTTGGTTACAAATTTCTGCTGAGAAAATAACAGCTGTTTTGTCTCCACGTCTTAGTGTAGGCCTAGTTTGTTATTTAAACTGGTAAGGATGGAAGATCTGCTTGAGAACACCTAAACTGCACACGGTTAGGCTGAGACCAGTTAGACCAGTAGTCCGGTTTATTATATTTTCCTCTAGGTTATTTATCTTCAGAATGAAGTGTAGAAGTTTATTATTGTTAAAGCCTTTAACTTAAAGGTGTATGACTTGTAAAGTCATACATGTGTATGACTTTAAGAAGTGCAAGATAAGGTTTCTGTTTTTAGCACCAGACTCCCATGATTAAAAATAGCGAAGAGGGCATGTACGAGCCCTCAAACTCCCCTAACAGACGCTCGAATCCTTTAGCGCACCAATAATGAACTAAAGCGAGAAAACTTTTATTCCAGACGTTATAGTACTGACAATCACACTGTTAAACAACCCAACTCTGAGCAAACAAACTAGATCCTTTACAGCCATTTTGGCAGCTCCTCAGAGGCGACACGTGTGTCATGAAAACGCGTTTGCGGTCTCAGCACCGGTGACTCTTCAGTCTTTCAGAGTACAGCACTAGGAAGAGTGCAAAAAAAAAAAAGACGGATGTACCACAATGAACCGCGTCGCGGACGACACGACGTAGCGTTGCTGTTTTTGGTTAGAGTCGGAAACGTGCTTTCTTTTTCTTATGCCTTTATTGAAGGAATAATTCTACTAAGGATCGGTTCTCACGCGTAAAGGAGCGTGTGTTTCTCAGAAGGATATTAAAGATTACCAATGGGGTCTCAAGGGCCAGGACGTAAAAGAACCCCCAGCAAAAATGGGTTGACTGCTGAGGAAGATGCCCTCAATGTAATCGCAAAAGAGGTAAATTTATCTCTTAAGGGTTAAACTAATGTAAAGGTCTTAGTTGCAGATGTGCAGGCTTAAACTCTAGAGAAAAACAAGACAATCACTTAGTTCTACCTCCTGAGTTAGTTTATTTATTAAACCAAATAACTTTACAGTTTCACGAGTATCTAATCAACATTACAACAGTCTAACTAAGGTAAAGTCCCTGTTTTGCCCTGCATTGTTCATATATATAGGTCTTAGTTGCAGATGTGCAGGCTTAAACTCTAGAGAAAAACAAGACAATCACTTAGTTCTACCTCCTGAGTTAGTTTATTTATTAAACCAAATAACTTTACAGTTTCACGAGTATCTAATCAACATTACAACAGTCTAACTAAGGTAAAGTCTCTGTTTTGCCCTGCATTGTTCATATATATATATATATATATATATATAGCCTATATATATTACTTACAAGCTCTCCTTCTAGTCATGCTTCCTGTCTGTGTGTTTTTAGTATTTAACTACAAGTTTCTGAGCTGTGTTGATCAAAGGTGTTATTTTAATGTAGCATGGCAGTAGGCTAATGTATTTGAAAGTGCCACCGGTCTGCAACATAAGCTGGGTTTGATGTGCTGGAACAGGTGCTGGGTTCATGGTGGAGAAAACCTTGACTGCTTAGGAAGTGATTTTGGCCCAGTCAGATTTTCAACAGATGTATATGTTGTTTCTTCATTGCACACCTATAGTGAAAAGTCATGAATGTATGTGAAGTCCACATGTTTTGAGAATACAGACAGTTAGACTGTATATGCAGCAAGAGATTCATTCTATTAATAGCAAGCGTGTCTCTGTTTGACACATGCTCAGTGGTTGGCAGGAGAGAGGCCTTTTCACTCTACTGTCAGCATGAACTGCCCTCAGTTTAGAGTGTGAAATACAGTCAGAGAAGCATGATATATTTGTGTGTATGCATAAAACTGTCTCTGTTTACATGATTCATTAAATGTATTTAATGCAGTGATTTTATGGGAACTTCTGAATTGCAGTATTAAACACTTGGTATGTGAATGCATAATCCATAAACTAAAATATTTAATAAATACCCAAGTGGCAGAGGATGTGTAGAACTTTGTGATAGTTGCATAATCATGTGCAAAATGTTTTTATTCTTTATGAAATTTAGTCAGTTTAACTGCTCAGTTTCAACAAAAGGACAGGTTAGCAATTTTAGAAAGTTTTAAAGTTGCCTAACTTGACCTTTGCCCTTTTGTAAGTGGGCAGTTTGTTTTCTGTAGCACATTGAGTCGACCTTTTGTAAGTGAGCACATGGATAAAGAGAGATTCAGGTGAAACACATGTTGTCAAACATCCAATCAGGAGGCAAAATTCAGTTTCACAATTTCAGTATGAATGCTAAAGTTTTTTTTCCTGATCCATCCTGTTTCTCTTGAAATGGAAATTATATATTTTTTTCGCATACTCCCATGTGGCTTTGCAACAGAGCTTTTGCAAATTTAAACTGCAAGGTCACACAAGGTCTTATTAGAGCTTCTCTCTGAGCAGGTTTGGTTTCAGTTAGACAATGACAAGATACTGTGGTTTTAACCCTTTTATTACTAAGTGCTTGTCATTTTCAAGGCAGCCGTAAAGTTTTGAATGCATTCATAAATGAGCTACTTATTTATACGTTCCTTTGACTTAGGGTTTATAGCTTCTTCTTTTTTCTTTCACAGAGCCACTTTATCTTCTTTTAAATGGCTGTTTCAGTACTTACTCCCTGTGTTCCATTGTCCCACCTTTACTCACCTGGTACCTGCATTTTTTTCTGATAGTCTGCTGTTCCACACTTGCTTGATCTCTGACAAGCTGGTATGTTGGCCCTTGTGTGTTCTTTGATTCTGTAAGAAGAGCTTTAGATAGAAGGCCCACAGAGACCAGCTGTTAGTGCAGCTTCAAGACCAGACATGAAGTTTCGGGGGGCCATTACAATGAGCTGAAGTAGGGAACAGAGGCATCTGATAATGGATGCAGTGGAAACGCATGCTGATAATATCTGCATCAGTAATCCTCAGTGGCTGTGCTTTTCTGGTGCTCTCTAATGTAGCTAAGCTGTAAAGTGTGAGATAGGGCCACAGTAGAACATGAGTCAGTGAAGGATTTCCTGAAAAACAATTTCAACAATGGCTGCTCAACACTCTGCTCAACACTTTGATTCAGTGTTCTATTTGTCTTTCTACTTACACAGATGCAAGTTGTGGAATCTGTTAAGACAAACTGATGACATAAATAGATTGTTTTCAGCTGTGTGTGTATAGTTCATTACTACATTCCCCAAAGTTTTGACACATGCTAAAAAAAGTTCATGATATAAAAGGTCTATGATGATTCATGTTGATCTATGATATGTATTCTTAACACAGTTTTGGTATAAATTCCGTAACTTGTGTCACTGTAAATGCTGATTACAATGGCACCACTTATGGAATTCTTGGCTAAAACTGTTTAAGTAGTATAATATTTCATTTATATAAATACTTTCAGTCAGTCACAGAAAAGACATTTATAATGTTACAAAAGTTTTCTATTTCTTGTTTATTCTGTTCTTTTAATGTTCTATTCATGAGTCCTAAAAATGCCATGGTTTCCATGAAATATTTAGCAGAACAATTGTTTTCCAAATTGATGATAATAACAAATGTTTTTAAACCCCAAATCAGCATATCAGAATTATTTGAGTAATGGCTGCTCAAAACTGAGTAATGACTGCTGAACATTCAGCTTTGACAACACAGCAATATTTATTTTATTAAATTTTTAAATATACAAAAATAGAAAATTGCTATTTTGAGTTATAGTACAAGATTTCTGTTTTTACAGTACTTTTGGTTAAATAAATGCTGCCTTAGTGAGCATAAGAGACTCCTTTCTAACTAAATAAGTAATATAAATAGAGTCAATGGTGCACCCTGTGCAATAAGAAACACACTCTGCTTGTGACCCATTTTGCATGTCTCACCTGATTACTGATTTGTAATAATAATAATGTGATTGAGAGTGACTGGATTGGTAACGAAGTAGCATGTATAGGTCAAGCCGTTGATAGAGTGTCATTATGTCAGGCTGAACCAGTGTTCTCCATCTTATTGACTAAAAAATAAAGAGCAGATATATGTACCATATATGAAATCTTATTAGAATTGTTTCTGAAGGATCATCGGCGAGTGAAAAATCGTGCTAAAATCGTGCAGTGTGAACTCGGCATAAAGCCTGTGTTATACTTTCCGCATGAGCAATTCGGACGCGGACTACTTGTATTTATACTTCCGAAAGCATATGCTGATGGTCCGCTCCGCGGACGTGTTCTATACATGCGTAGTAGATCGGCTTGAACAATAAACAAACATGTGAACAAAGAATTGCCCAGAGTTATTGCACATCTGGCTGTCTTTATATAGTTTTATCGACGGATTGTACAGGTTCGAGTAGCAACGGGCTTCTTCAGTCTTCACACAGCCTGCGCATGCGCAGTAGCCTCCCAAAAAATGGGAGGCACGCGGATGTCCGCGCGGAGCCTCCGCGCACACGCTCCGATGATGATTTTTACGTCACGCATACCATAGCGGACCCTAGCGGACTCGCGGACGCGGAAAGTATACCACAGGCTTAAAGATGGAGTAATGGCTGCTGAAAATTCAGCTTTACTGAATAGATTACATTGTAAAATATATTCAAATAGAAATCAGGGCCCGTATTTATCAAGCTTCTCAAAGTGCCATTTTAGTCTTAAGTGCTGACAATTCATTAAATTTACTCCTACTTTCAAATTTAAGTATAAAAGCACGTTATTAAATTTCTTAAAGCTAAGAATCACTCTTACTCTCCCAGTTATTTAAGACCGCTCGAGAGGTCTCTAAACGTGTGAAGTTTGGGGCAGATCGGACATTGCTTGCCTGAGTTACAGCAACTTCCTGTTTCATGGCAAAACATTGAATTTTGTCAGGCTGCCAGGGACACGCCCTTTGACGAAAACTCAAGATCTTCGCAAGTTAGCATCGCAAAGGCCTTATGATTACACTCACCATATTTGAAGATGATCCGATTAAAACTGTAGGAGGAGTTCGTTAAAGTACGAGGCCTGAAAATGGCTGCACAAACTGCACAAAACTCGTAAAGGAAATTCAAAATGGCTGACTTCCTGTTGTGTTTAGGACTTTGCTCCAAGATACTTTTTTGTAGGTATTGGCACATTACATAAATGTACCGAATTTCATACACGTACGTGAAATGGTGTGGGAGGGGCGCGTTGTTGAAATTTTATAGGTGGCGCTATCGAGCCATTTTGGCACACCCAATTCTGAAACCCATATCAGGGCCCATATTCTCAAAGTGCCATTTTAGTCTTAAGTGCTGAGAATTCATTAAATTTACTCCTACTTTCAAACTTAAGTATAAAAGCAAGTTATCAAATTTCTTAAAGCTAAGAATCACTCTTACTCTCCCAGTTATTTAAGACCGCTCGAGAGGTCTCTCAAGTGGTTAGGAGTTGCCAGTAGGGGCTTGTGATGGCGCTGAGGAGACAGAGACGTGCGCGAATCTTTCAGGAGAGGAAGAATGCTCTTGAAATGTTTGACGACAAGCAGTTAATAAAACGTACATTTCCTCAGTTATTCAAACAGAAACAAGCAAAGAATATTTACATAACCAAAGAACATCATAATTGACTTCAGTCTAGCGCGAGTATTATATGCTCTTTAAAAACACTCCTGTTATAATCAGTGAAGCTACCTACACTGTATCATGAATAAATCTCTTACCCCTTGTTTACACTGCACACGTCTGCGGTGCATTACGGCTCCGACACGGCCACCGGAGCTGATCCCGGCTAGTCATCATCCGCGCCGCGGCAAGTTTCTGAAGCGGCTCTCACTAAAGATAGGCACCTATATTTTTGACGGATGATAATAATAACAATCGTTTTGCTGTCGTCAAAAAGAAATCAGCAACAGGCGATATCTCTGACTTTCGTCGATACACGATACTCTCGTCTACCGGCACAACCATAAATTGAAGGTTGTGATGACAATTCGTTTCCTTACCATAATGTATTCTCTTGAAAATTCTTTATTGTCAAATGTGTGTTGAATGTAAACGGCACAGCAAAGTGTCGTGAATCAACTCTAAGACTGACACTTAAGTTTTAGTCCTACACTTAGCTTAAATTATGACTGAGATGCTTAATAACTAACTTTTAAGCGCAGCTTTGAGCCAACAAGTTTTTTACGCTTAAGTCAATTCTTAGCAGCGTTCTTGAGAGTAATTCTCAGAGGCTTGATATATACGGGCCCAGTTCTTTTAAATGATTGAATATTTTTCAATATTACTGTTTTACTGTATTTTTATCAAATAAATGCAGCCTTGGTAAGCATAAGAGACTTATTTCAAAAACATTCAAAAAATCGTACCAACCCTAAAGATTTGAATGGTGGTGTGAACTAGCTTGTGTTTTACATTTCTCATTGCTAACAGTCTCAATATTTCAAAATATTATGTCTTAAACATCTCCACTGGAAGCTACTAGCAATCTCGGCTACATTCGCTGGCACTGTTTACAGTGTCATCCAATGACTGAGATGGATAAAAGCAGATTAGGATGCCAGGTTAGAGTCAGAGCCAGACTTTGTGCTCTGAAGGGTGTTTAGATGATTAATCAGGGCTCAGGGTTTTGGGATGAGAGCTGTCTGACTGTTAATTGTAAACTCATTGTTATGAGCATTGATTTTATATTTCCGCATTCAGAAGAGTCCTGATATCAAAATATATGATCATGTGCCCTCACGCATAAATGGTTTTATGAATACAGAGCACAGCAGCACATTGATAGATGCATTAACACCTGCTTATCACTGGTCCATGACAATCATAACATTTATCTGCCTCGCTCAGGATTAAGCTCTTAGCAACTCAAGGTTAAACTTACACTGGACTGTATTCAACAATGCCCTATTCCTGCAAATTTTCTTCAGGAGCTTTGCTGCAGAACTGTTGATACAGGTTGAAGCAAGACTCTGTAGCAAACTCAAGCACACTTAAGTCAGAGACCTTTTTCGCATACTGACATCTTTCACCAAGAATGGAACCTCTCCATATAAGGACAAGGATTCAGAAAGGGTTTTCTTCCTTTTTCTGATGTCACCAATGGGCCCCTGAAGATTATCACAATTGCTTTCCTGTTTATTCTCTGCTGTTGGGACGCTTCCCGTTTGAAGGAATAATGCAGAGTCCATATTTCTAGTGCTCTTGATGCTGATTGGTCAGGATGTTTGTGTATAAGCCATGGTATTGTGATAACTGTTTAATCTTCAGTCATGTGTTTTTTTATGACAAAAATATTGTCATAGTCTGTTTTACTCTTTCTGTTGATATCAAATGTCAGACACCAGGACTGTGTTTCCCAAAACTGTTGTAAGCCTAAGTAGATCGTAGTGATAAATGGTGCCAGTGGTATCTATGTAGGCATAACTCCTGTAATGTTAAGTTTTCCTTTTCTGTATTTCACCTCTGCTCTAGTTTGTTTACTAGTCTTGGCATTGTGTACTATGAATATTATTTGTTCTTGTGACAAATTGTTTGAAATGTTCCTCATTTCTACACTCAAAAATGAGTCATGGCATAGTTTATCATTAGGTTTTAGTATTTTCATCTATTTGATAAAATTTTTTTTTTTTTTCAAATTGCTTAGAATCAACATAAATCTGAATGTAATCAGTTACAAAATATGAATATGGTTGAAATATGGATAGCTGTAGAACAAGCAACATTCAATTAGTTAAAATATGAGATTTTTTGATGATAAATATGTAAACCTGGTTATTTTGTATTTAAAACACATTCAGTTTATTAGTACTATTACAGAAATCTCATTCTTTTTAATTTATGTATGACTGACAGATATATGTGTCACATGAAGTTTGCTTAGTCCAAATGGATGGAAATTTCATATGTAGTTAAAATACATAAATCTTAATACATACATAAATCTTTTTTTAAATGTTAAACTTGTGTTCCATTAAGTTACATAAAATACACACAGGGAGAAAACTCCCTTTTTCATGATTTATTAACTTGATGTACAAGGTCATGTTGTGGATTTTGTTCTGATAAAACTGTGTGCTAAAGTGTAAGGAATGCACATTCAGACAAACTCTTGCTCTGGCCTCCGATTAGCCACTTGGTGCAAGTTGTTTGCTTATTTGACAAATGTAGGTGTGAAAGAGCTTAATGCGTAAAAATTCTGTAAAGTTGCAAGGACACAGCTCATTCCTCTGTACGAAGTAATACAATTCATATTCTGTTTTCACAGTGACCTGACTCCAGCTGACCTCCCCATCTCATTTAACAGAGATTCTCAAAACTTCTGTTACATGGATCGTATAAGATGCTGAAATAGAAATAGAAATGTTATTGTTATTTGAAGTTCAAATACACTTAGAAACTTATAAGTAATATCAGAAAATAACGTGGTTTAACTGTCTTTGTTTCTGTCCAAGTACTTTTATGTGAATTTAAGATATCACATAAATGTAGGATAAACCCAACATTTTCAAAAATTGTTGAATTTGTCAGCTCTGGTCTCGGAGTTATACTTTCAATCTCTTATAAGGAAATCTACAACATTATCACCTATTCTGCAGGGTAAACCCAGTTCACCTTCAACCAGGCATTTTTAGACCTTAAAACAGAGAGCACACTGAATGTCTTTAGAAACCAGAGACCAGTAGATGATCTTGCTGCTCTCTCTTATTCCCTCCTTTCAACAAGCTGGAGTTTCTCTCACAGGTTTGTTCTTGCTCTTAAGTAACTCTGTGGTCAGTGAAGCAAGTGTTCTGTGTTGACCAAGCACACTAGGCTTTCTCTTTCCGCGAAGAGCTGCCTCTGTGTGCAGTCATCTGAGACGGGCACACTGGCATCTATCAAAACATCACCCTGCTTCAGGTTTCTCAGGATTTAAGGGTGAAGTGTGGCATTTCTGAGCCACTAGAGGCATCTAAAGGGATTGCCAAAATTATGATGCAAACATCATTGGCTGAGACAACAGGACATATCAATCTGCTCAAACAAAGTATTGATGTTTTGATAGCACCACAGAACCACTGTGTTTGCTCTCTTTGAATAGTCAATATGAATGGCTTACTTATAGTTACCTCTGCACATTAAACTGGGATAGGAAAGTATTTAAAGGGATAGTTCAACAAAAATAAATAATTAACAATACAAAAATAAAATAAAAATCTCTAAAAGCCCATGTCATTTCAAAACTGTATGACTTCTGCAGAATGCAATAGATAATATTTTGATGTTTCAACTGTTTTTGCACATATAATGGAAATCAATTTGGAAGCAAAACAACACAGGACCCCAATTACTTTCATTGTATGAACAAAAAACACTGAGGCATTTTTCAAAATATGTTCTTTTGCATTTGTACTAAAGAAAAAAGTAATACAGGTTTGGTACATCAGGGATGAATAAATGACAGAATTTTCATTTTTCAAGTTGTCAATTTATTTGTATATAATTTTTCATAATGCACATTGTTTCAAAGCAGCTTAACAGAAAATCATGATTTAATATCTTAATATCTTCATGCCTTATAGTAGCCTTTAGCAGATTAGAGTTGGGCGATAATATAGTTTGCATTTTGCAATGATATAAACAATCAAACAGTTGATATTTGCTGAATAGTATGTATTGCTTTACGTGAGTACTATATGTAATGATAGTCGGATATATAAATATATCCAACTGTGATTGCATACATACAGTATTTTTTACATATAAAGCTGTGCGATAATATAGTATGCATTTTAGCATACTACACTGAACAAAATTGTATCATTTTAACTAAGAAAATTTATATTTTAATTGTCTGAGGTTTATATTAGATATGATGTATTACCACTAAGTAATGGTCACTTATTCTTATCATCTCTTTTCCTTCTTTTTCTTTCCCTCCCTTTTATTTTTTTGTCATAATTTTTTCCATGCTCAGAATAACCTAAATTTAAGTTCCTAAATTCTCTTAGCCCTACATGGTGATTTCTTTTTTGCGCAAGCTCGCATTTGATATTAAATTCTGCCACTGAATTCAGGGACCTGCTAAAATATCCACCCACCACAAACAGATCTGACATTGTTTGGGTTATGTTTGTCATGGAAGGCTGGCATGGAAGATATATGTAGGTGTTAATATGGGCAGACCAGAAATGTGGCAGACGTCTCCTGTGATCTCATATGTTCCAGTCTCTGGCTCTTATGTTAGTACTCAAGTGAGAAAGACTGTTTATGTCTCATACTGGAGACCGTTAATCCAGTGTACACAGATGGCAAAATGATCCACATTTTTATTACCAAGCTTTCCACATTTAGATTAATTAAACTGGCCTTTTGGTTTATATAAGTCATAGTTTTGGAGTTAAAAATGTCTATTTTTTAAATGTCAACATTTTTAGTAAATTTTGCTTCCAGAGTACTGTCCAAAAACGCATTGAAAAGGGAGAAGTTGTGGTCTTCCAGTCATTTGTGTTGCATATCTTCCATTTGGTCCCTTCATTTTCTGTTAAGTCAAGTCAAGTCAAGTCACCTTTATTTATATAGCGCTTTTAACAATACAGATTGTGTCAAAGCAACTGAACAGCTTTTTCAGTAATTTAGTGGGTACAGGATCTAACAGACTTGTTGTTGGTTTAGATGCAGTGATAAGTTTATTTAGCTCTTCCTGTCCTATAGTTGTAAAGCACTGCAGTTTATCTTTTGGTGCGATGAATGAAGCTGAAGTATTATACGCTGTAGAATCTACATTTGTTATTGTATTTCTGATGTTATCTATTTTATCAGTGAAGAAATTCATAAAGTCATTACTATTTACAGCTAGTCTATTAGCAGTCCAGATGATTAGCATGTACCCGCTCTGCCTGGCATGCTGGTACAAGAGGCCGTGGGAGAGAGAGAGATCTGGCCAGCTTGGCATCTCCTGTGGTATTTATGTCAACAGATAAGAACTCTGGGCTTAAATTGTTCTGGCATTCATCAAACTCCCAGGGACTCCTGAATGACAAGCTTGTCCTGCATGTCTACTTTAAAGGTCTACCAGATACAGGCCTAATGGTTAGAGAGTCGGACTCGTAGCCCAAAGGTTGCGGGTTCGAGTCTCGTACCGGCAGGGATTGTAGGTGGGGGGAGTGAATGTACAACGCTTTCTCCCACCTTCAATACCACGACTGAAAAAAAATGGCTGCCCACTGCTCCGGGTGTGTGTGTGTTCACTGCTGTGTGTGTGCACTTTGGATGGGATAAATGCAGAGCACTAATTCCGAGAATGGGTCACCATACTTGGCCAAATGTCACGTCACTTTCACTTTTAAAATTCCAAAAACACAATAATTCTTCAACTCTGTTGGTTAAACTTTTAGGGGCATCATTTGTGACACAACAGACTGTGTACATCCAAGATGGGGCCGTACGAACTACATAAAAACTTACACTTTGAAATGGCAACTTTCAATCATTTAAGTCTCAATTTGGTAACTACTGACAATAACTTTGTGAAGCAATGTACTCTGTGGCCAATTAGAGCAATTAAACAATGTATTTCTGTTCCAAGAAAAAAGATCACTACCAGACAGCAGTGGAACTAGCTCTTCATTCCCATTGAGAACATCCGTGTCACAGAACTTTCATTAAATTAGAGCATTTTGGGTTTATTGATAGAGCCTGCTCCATTTGGGTCATTAAAAATAGCTGTTGAGGAGAGAGTGAGAGGAGAGAGGTGTGTGAAATAGGCCAGTTTGTTTTCTTCTTCTGTGATAGGAGTGTGTAAATGGTCATGATGGGAGGAAATGCAGATGGCCCAGGCTATAATATGCTCACCATGACAGATATCATGGTCTACTTTGATAACTGCAAGAAGGTAGGCCTTAATGGGTTATGATAAAAAAAGAACTTGTTTTAGTTCAGAGAGGATGAATAGTGCATATTTTCTTTAAGGATGGTAACTTGCTTCTTTTAGGTGCCTATGCACATTTTATGTTTGTTTTTTTTCTTGTCAAAACGCTTGTTTTTTTAGGTATATTGTAAGCATTGTAAAGCACTGACTGACATATACTACAAAAGGTTTGGTTCAGTAATATGAATGATTTTGTTCATGTAAATCATGTTGTGTGCAATTGTACATGCCCTCCACATTAGGACCGAGCAGTGATGGGCGTTCATACAGTGGTTCGTTCTGCTAAAGTGCAGGAAGGGTGTGATCCAGGCTCAATTGTGAATGACTCACTCAACCCTCTGACTTCCTGCTATGGTCAAAAAAGGCATAGTTTTGGTTACCCTTTTAGTCGCACAGTCATACAAAGTGCATTTATTCCTGAAAGTTTTCTGAAGACTCTATTACACTTGATATTTAGTTTGTGTTTTTTTTCCCCAAAATAAATATTATTCAGCATTTTCAGCACAGTCAAAGCCCTGTTGGGTAGTAACTGTTATTTTAAAGCATGTATGCAAAGCTGTATTGCTGTGCTCGTGGAAAACGTATGTTGACATTAGTGAGAACCTGTTACAAACATGTTTGGACAGCTGCTTAATTGCTGGGGTTCGCTGTAGTTACTTCTCCCTGGCAGTTCTTCTATACAATTACTGCCAACAGTACCAACATAACATGGTCACACATTTCCTTTTTACAAACTGTAGTGATAATCGATATAAAGGAGATGTTTCATGAATACGAATTTGGATGTTTAATTCTGATGTTGTATGTCAACTGCACAGCACCCACTCATTAAGGATGAGAAAGGTTACATTTTCCCAGTTTATGTGTCCTCTCTTGTCCCGTGCTGCTGCTTTGAGAGCATTTGAGAAGTGCTGTGATTTGCCAACATGGAAAATATCTTTGCAAGTGTGATTGTTTCAGTTACTTGCTATATACTTTTTTGAGTGAATGAAATTAATACTTTTATTTAGCAAGGGTATCTTAAAGAATGTGTAGAAGCTTGTCCTTCACTCCTAAATAAAAAAAAAAGTTTGTCTAAGATTAAATGCAAAATTAGGCCATCACTTTCTGCTAGAACTACTACAAGAAGTGGTTGAAGCTGTGGAAATATTTATTTTGGCTAACTATTTCTTGAACATCGTTGTTGGCAAAGGGACACAAGACCTTTGTGGTGAGAAACAGCTGCTTCCTTGGAAAGTTGTGCGACTGTGTTCAGGACGGAAGGCCTCAGTGTGAGACATCAAGATATGATGTGACATTTACACAGGAACACGTAATTATGGATTTCTCCATCAGCTAACAAACACAGGAATACATTTGAAATCTTTGTTTGTATGCCCCTTTGAGTAGTAGTTCCACTGTTTTAACGCTTATTTTTTTCTTTTAAAACATAAATATTACTCATTCTTCAGGAATGTGTGTGTTACAGTCATGCCTCTGGTGTAAAGATTACTTGTAATACGGGATTGGGGGGAAAATGGGCAGATTTCAGTTGCAGACGTCACTACGGGAGGGTAGTGTCTATGATGAAATGCTGGAGTTGAGGTTTCTTTCTCTTTCTGTTTTTTTTTTGGTTGTTGCACATTTTGTGGCGTCATCTACAGGAAGGAAGTGTGCTCTCTCTCTCTCTCTCTCTCCTCTCTCTCTCCCCCTCATGCCTTACAGGGAGTCTCTTCCTTAAAAGGACTTTCAAAGTGTGAAGAACTAAAGTCACAAATACACACATACATACTCATGTAAACAAATAAACAGTCTGAGGAGTATTCAGTTACAGTACATAAAAACTTTACGACAGGGAGGTACATAAACATGTTCATGTAATCATGTAAATATAGGAAATGTATATGTCCTTTGAACCTCCTGTTGAATTTAGATTACAAGAAATTTAATAAAAAGTTGTTTTGTGTGTGTTGATTTAACTTCCTCTATTTTTTTGCATTTACTACATTGCTCATGGTATCATGGTTATGGTTTAATGACTTTACCTCTCTCTCTTTCTCTGTTTCCCCACCCGCCCCCTGCAGGCTGAAGCCCGTTTGGCAGCTAAGAGGGCGGCCCGCACAGAAGCTCGTGAGATCAGAATGAGAGAACTGGAGAGACAACAGAAAGAGGTGAAAAAACACACAGTCACTGTGGGCTGAAACTTAGGTCGAAATTTAGGCCTTGGCGTTGTTAAATGTTTTCATATGCCACAATGTAATGTTGGTCTTGATTCTGTATCATCTTTTACATTATTGCTTTTCAAGTCTGCTATAATATTATGTATGTTATATTCCTTTGAATGCTTCCTCCTATTAAGTCTTTGCAGAAATGTATATGTTTATTTATTTATTTGTTTATTTATTTATATATCTTTGCAGACATTTTATTTATAGCATGACAGTGTCCCAGTACATAGAGGTTTTGACATGCCCACCAGTAACATGCTGTAAGATTGAGATTTAAAGAGGTTTAACTTCTAGAAAGGTCCCATCCCCATGTGCTAACCTGCTTAACTCCATTCTGTGCATATAGAGCAGGGCTGTCCAAACTCGGTCCTGGAGGGCCGGTGTCCTGCAGAGTTTAGCTCCAGCTTGCCTCAACACACCTGCCTGGACGTTTCTATGCCTCTAAACTCTGCAGGACACCGGCCCTCCAGGACCGAGTTTGGACAGCCCTTGTATTGAGGATATGTCCCCTTTCACTGGTGTCATAATCACAACACTTACTAACAGGAGTCATGCGTTAGGCAACTGAAAGCATCTCAAAATAATCTGCATTACACAATGTGTTGAAACACAGGAGGAGAACCTTCCAACACAGTTCAAGAGTGTGTTGAGCTGTAGGACTTTAAAATTGCATTGGGATTTTTGAAAATGTTGTCGCTGATAATATTTATCCAGTCTTGGCCTCTGTGCACTCAAAATTTTCAAGGTGCTTTCCTACTGAACTGCCAGCAGAAAAGGCCTTCTTTATTCTCAAAACTGAATATTTTTGACTTGCTCCTGCACAACACTGTCAGCCGATTATGTTCAATTTGTTTAATCTTCATCATGATTTTGGGCCCTGGGCTTAGAAGGGCATGTTTTGGCTGGGAAATGGGGATCAGGGTCAGTTAATCACTCCCTGGGTCAAGACCTCCTAAGAGCCCTTCTGAACTGCCACATTAGAACTTCAGCCTTTGCTCAGCTAATGCTCAGAAATATTACAGGTTACATCATGAGACCTTTGGGGTCTTTACAAAGAAAAACAAAATTAAAAATATTACATAAATACAATTTACAGAGATAATCCAAAAAATAACATTGTCTTTTACATTTTAAATCCGTATGACACTTTGTTCTTTTTCAGGACACAAAAGAAGATATCTTGAAAAAATTGTTTCAACCGCCATTACAATGGAAGTCAGTGGGGTCCAATGTTGTTTAAGACCTCATTCACCATTCATTGTATGGACCAAAAAAAAAAAAAAAGCAGTGAGACATTTTTCAAAATATCTTCTTTTGTGTTCCACTTGAGAAATAAACAAATAAAGGTTTGGAACAACTTGATTTACATTTTTGGTTGAACTATTTGATTCTTGACAGCATATGTGGCATAATATTGACTCATCCCACTCTTTGGAAAAATTAATTGGAAGTGTACAATAACATACACTTCATTTAATTTGATTAGGTTGTTCGAGGAATATATTCAAATAGCTTTAACACTCATGAAAAAGAAATGGCGTGGACTTTCTTTATGCTCATTTTGTTGTAGCACCCTGCAGCTTTACTACAGGTTCTGTACTTTTACCCCTAATTTTGGCACAATAAATTAGGTCTTTAAAGACTTTATAGATGTTGAGTTATTAATTTCTTTTGTCAGGATTTTGGTACTATAATAGTACGTTGCCTGAACATTCCTGGATTTAAAGAAATAGTAACATTTGGTTCCAACTCATGGAAATGCAAGGTTTGGAACAACTTGATTTACATTTTTGGTTGAACTATTTGATTCTTGACAGCATATGTGGCATAATATTGACTCATCCCACTCTTTGGAAAAATTAATTGGAAGTGTACAATAACATACACTTCATTTAATTTGATTAGGTTGTTCGAGGAATATATTCAAATAGCTTTAACACTCATGAAAAAGAAATGGCGTGGACTTTCTTTATGCTCATTTTGTTGTAGCACCCTGCAGCTTTACTACAGGTTCTGTATTTTTACCCCTAATTTTGGCACATTTGGCACAATAAATTTGGTCTTTAAAGACTTTATAGATGTTGAGTTATTAATTTCTTTTGTCAGGATTTTGGTACTATAATAGTACGTTGCCTGAACATTCCTGGATTTAAAGAAATAGTAACATTTGGTTCCAACTCATGGAAATGCGTATGGTTAATTCTGGGTAATTAGTGTTAATGCACTGTGACTGTTGATGCTGGTTTGCTACAGCTGACTGCACACAGTAAATGGGACATGAATGGCATGGGTTCAGTAGCATAAATTTAAATGAGTTGAAGATTCCTTAAGATATTTAAGGACATTTGGTTAAGTGCATATGAATGAAGTTGCTCTTGGTCCGTCGTAGGTGAATGGACAACCAGAAACCCACACTGTGATACCTGAGCTTAGAAGCAACAAACTTATGTAATGAAGATAAACACTTTCTTTAAGCATACCCAGGTCACACTTCACAGATTAGTTAGCATTCAGAGTTAAGTCCGGTCTGAACAGGAGGTGTGTGAGAATGTTAAGGGTGTGTGTTTTGTAGCTTTAAATCTCCAGCCAAGTCTTAAAGTAGATTATGAGCTTTCAGCCGTACCTGCAGCGGGTTAACCGATTCAGTTCCCATTCACATCTCACTATCTGGCTGTGATCATTACGCTGATAGCAAACACAATGACTCAAGATTGAACATGCTGGGACGTAAAATAATTTAATCCGGACTTTGTGAAGATGAACTAGTGCACACAGGCTACGTGGTTTGGATTTTATGACAGACTATGTCTTTGGAGTCATGTCTCTGTCTCCCTCAGTCCTGAGGTAGATGGGGACTCTTTGAGTCTATCAGGACGGCTTGCAAGCGATTAGTGCATAGAGGGGCTAGGGAAGTGATCAATGGGAGACCCCTCTGCTGAGGAAGGTGAGCTTGAATTTACTAGATGAGCATGGAAAGATAAGACATTACTGACTTAATGTGTTAATAATTAAGTAACAGATTTATTGATGCATTTGATATTCTATACTAGTTTAACTATCAGGTGATCTGATCAAGTGTGTTTTTTTCAGGTTTTATATGTTGACAGTGACCTGTCGACTTAATGAATACTTCTGAAACTTTTATGTGCTAGTCAGAAGGTTGAGTGTAGATTCTACCAAGGGTATTTATTTATTTTGTGCCAGATGCAGTTTGCATGCCATGGTTATTTATTTAAAAAAGGTTTTGTGCGATTTGGAGTACATGGGAACTTTTCTTCTAATACCCTAACAATTTCTTAGTTTCTTTGGCTAATTCTGTGAGAGTGCAGAGTTTTTCAGAAACAAAAGAGCATTGATGTTGTGGGAAAGTCTCTAAATTGATACATAAGGTGTTAAAGGTAATTCAAAGGAAGAGGTTTTGTTACAGGAATGTTGGATGAATAAACTAATAAAATCAAAACTGGATCAGATACACTTGGGGAAACCAGTTAGGTGAGATTCTGTAAGTTTTTCAGTAAGTAATAGTGAAAGTGTTGCACTGTATAGTTTAGACCAGCGGTGGCGAACTCCGGTCCTGGAGAGCCGTAGCCCTGCAGAGTACAGCTCCAACCCTAATTAAAACCTACCAGCCTGTAGCTTTCTAGTAACCCTTCAGACCTTGATTAGCTTGTTCAGGTGTGTTTGATTAGGGTTGAAGCAAAACTCTGCAGGGTTGCGGCTCTCCAGGACCGACGTTCGCCACCCCTGGTTTAGACTATATAATAATTAGATTAAAATGTTTGATTAAATTATTAAAATATACAACAAACTGTTAAAGAGATGTATTTTTCTATCTAGAAAACTGCTTTTGTATACGTTTTATCTATTTACAGTGTTTAGCTGTGTCATTAGCAGGAGGGTAGTACATTTTTAAGTATCAAAATTTACTGTGGTGACCAGAGTGTGCTGTTAGTAGTTGGATCTTTTAAAAATCTTCAGCTTTCTGCTGATGTTGTAGTTACTTGTGAAAAAGTAATGGACAAGAACTAGTATAAATGTGTATTAGTGTAAGCACTGCTATACTAATCCAGTGCTATTCATTGGTTTGATCATTAGTGGACTAAATGAAACCTTAAACTTCAGTTGAAAGAAACCTGTTACCCCATAGACCAGATCACATGACCTTCTGTAACTCTTGAGTATGTTCTCAGATATCTGAACAATTTATTGCATGACATAATTCAGATGCTTTTATTAACTTGTAGTGTGATTTTTAAAATTCCTGACTGACAATTGGATTTCATCTGTGATGCCACTAAATTTTGCTGCTTGTTGATCCACTTGACCTTCATGTGTTCTTTGAGTCAAGTGTGTGAACTGTTGTTGTATTCTCTAAATATAAGCTTACCTGTAAGGCCAGGTAACATGACACTGAACCGACAGATTGCTAAACCTTTAACAGCTTTCCCTTTTCATTCCATTATCTTTTGAGTACACAATCTTCCACTTGGTTAGCTCTCTTTCATGTCAAATAATCAAATCCCTCTTTCCCCCCCCTTCCTTTCCCCATCTGGTGGCTTTCTTTCCTTTGCTCATCTGATCCTGTTTTGCTGGCCTCCGGTGATGTAGATTTATCAGGTGCAGAAGGTAGGACATCTGATGCTGAAGATCTACTCTACACACTCATGTACAAAAACTGTCACTGGGGCAGTACCCTTTCAGATGGTACATCTTTGTATCTTATTTACCTATAAAGCAGGGGTGTCAAACTCAATTCGTGGAGGGCCTGCAGAATTTAGATTCAACCCTAATTAAACACACCTGATCCAACTAATCAAGTCATTCAGGCTTATTTGAAAACTACATGGCATTGTGTTGGAGCAGGGTTGGAACAAAACTCTGCAAATTGAGTTTGACACCCCTGCTCTAAAGGGTGCATATTAGTACCTTTTGAAAAAGGGTACCACCCCAGTGGTACCATTTCTTTGGGCATATTTTAATTCCTTTTCTTCTGTTGTTGCTTATTTAGCTGTTTCTGTTCTCTTCATGATTTTTTTTTCTACGGTTTTAGCTTCTTGACCTTTTTTTCTTTTTCACAATCTCTGGGCATCACTGATCCATATTAATTTATCCTTCTAATATCGAATTCTATTAGTCTAATTTAATTATCTTTATATTATTCTTGTTACCTGAACTCCCCTTATTTTTTCTCTCCTGGGTTCTGCTGCATTTCTCTTTTCAGAAATACTATGGACTGGATAACCTGGACAACAAATGGGGGGACATTGAGCAGTGGATGGTACATTCACTGTTGAGATTTTGTGGCCTCTTTTTCTAGGCCTCTAGTTTCATCAGCATGTGATTTTTGACATGATAGGGATCCATTGCGATACATGGTCTGTTCTGTTTGTTAATAATTTGCAGAGTTTTGATGTTGGATATCAGGGTTGTGTGTCTCAACACTAGGTCAATAACTCTACATAGCTGATTTGCATTTTCACAAGTTGTCAACAAATGAAATAAGCCATTGTTCATCTGTTTACTCGCATTGTAGATATTTTAATGTACCCTAACATTCAAAAGTTTGGGGTCAATAAGATTGTTTTAAATGATTTTGAAAGAAGTCTTATTATGCTTACCAAGGCTGCATTTATTGATAACAAAATATGGTAAAAACGGTAATATTGTGGAATATTATAATAAAATTTTTTTATTATTATTTTAAAATGTAATTTTGTGATAGCAAAGCTATTTAATTACAGCAGTCATTACTCCAGTTTTCAGTGTTACATGATCCTTCAGGAAGCATTCTAATATGCCAAATTAATGCTCAAGAAACATTTCTTATTAGCGATGTTTAAAAATATATTTTTGTATATTTTTATATATATTATTTTTTAAAAGTGATGAACAAAGTTCAAAAGAATAATATAGATTTAAAAAGAAAAACTTTTGTAACATTATAAATGTCTTTATTTTCACTTTTGATCAATTTAATGCATACTTGCTGAATAAAAGTACAAATCTTACTGACCCCAAGAATGTCAATGTATTACAGCTTTTCACATTATTTTACAAAATGTGAAAAAAATTTTGCATTGTGCATTGTTTTGTTTTGTCTTGAGTTTTTGGTTTGCCTGTTTTTAACATGATTGCTCTTGCATCAGTTATTACTGATTTGCATGCTGTCTTTGCATACACTGCCACTGCTCAACCTTGCTTGCTGTGTGTTGTGTATCTGTCTCTTTTGACATCTTGCTTATTCCTCTCCTCTCCTCTCCTCCCTCCTGCTCTTCTCTCCTCTCCTCCTGCTCTCCTCTCCTCTCCTCCTGCTCTCCTCTCCTCTCCTCCCTCCTGCTCTTCTCTCATCTCCTCTCCTCTCCTCTCCTCAGGAGGACAGTGAGCGTTATACACGTGTCTCACGGAGACATGCTTCGGTTTGTATCTCTGTCTTTTTAACTGTCTGTCCTCCTAAACCTTCCATAAACACTTCTCTAGCAAAACACTTCACAACAAGTTTGTTCTTCAGAAAAAAAAAAAAACACTTGGATTTTATTCCAAATGAAAATACTTTAAGTCAGACTCATTTTGGGGCTCACTGTACAGACTGATATGCTGTTTATGTGCACAGTGGTGAATTTTAAGTCTTTAAACTCTTGCTAGCTGTGGAGTCCATCTAATTTTACATTTTTTTCTCATCCATCAAGGTGTCAGATGATGAAGAACGGATGTCAGTGGGGAGCAGGAGCAAAATACAGGTCAGTATCGGTGTAACTGTGTAGTTCCTTTCAAACCTTCTGTGCTGTTGGTCAGAGTGTTTGGTGCAGGTGTATATGAGTGTGTGCTTGCTATGTGCTGTCTAAGGTTATAAAACAGCCCAAAATGTTCTTCATGCTGATGGTGGTTTTGTTTGTCTGGGCAGTTGGATTTGGATGTGGCGGGTGCTTACAGCGGGGTAAGAATCTCAGGGTGGGAAATGTTTCTTTGGGTACGAATGTTATGTCATTACTTTCAGGTTCCTGTTAAAGTAAAATGAGCACATAATTGAGTTCACAAGACGTTTTTGTTTTTGCACTGTGGTGTGTTTCCGCTAAATAAGCTAATACCTGATGCTACATTTGTGATGTTTTGAATTGTTTCATCAACATTACAAATGAAGGGGGTGTGGTCTGTACTCTGGATTTGATCGGATATGACCACATGTGACTAACATTTTTGTTATGTCTCGGAAGTGTCTGAATCTTCACTTGCATGTTCACAACCATGAAGTATTGAGCAGTTATTTCTGCAGTTTTAATCCTGCTTCCATTTCCCACCATCCTGTCCAGCTTCCCCAGGCCTCCTCCTGTCAGTCACATAAGAAGTCCAAGAAAAAGAAGAAACATTCTTCCAAAACCGTACGTTCACAGCACTTATGCACGTCACATTTGTGTTGTGTAACAAGAAGATGTAATATTAATCATGGCTTGTCTATCCCACAGAGCAATGGCTATGATGATGATCTCAGCACATTGTCTAGTCGGGTTAGTGACCCAAATAACTGTGTGATGACTGATGATGGTCTTTGAGTATTAACTAGTGTGTTGGTTCACCTATAATGACATCCAAGAGGCTGTTAATTTAGATGGATTTGTGAGGATCATGATGCAGTAGTGTGACTAACTGTGGTGTGACGTGGTACAGATGAGTGTGAAGATTGTAAACTGAACTCTGTGTATTTGTGCGCAGAGCTCCAGACTCAGTGATGAGAGCAAAATGTCTCGCTCCTCTAGAATTGATCAGCAGTCGGTGGGTCTCAATCTTGCATCTCTTTGGGTGCTTTCACACCTGGCCTGTTGTTTCGGAACCTGGAAATAAGCCCGCAAAGCTGTTATCGTTCCATCCTGACGGATGACATGCATGACAGCTAAGTGGAATGCCGGAAAATAAACCGTGGAACTGTTCTCCAATGAGAGAACAGTTTACTCGCGCGTGACTTGTCCGTTTTGAAACTTTGCCGTGTGAAAGCGAACCACACCAAGAATAAAAAGCAACATTGTAATTCATTTTAATCCCTGTTTCGGAACAAAGCAATCGATCTACAGGTGTGAAAGCACCCTTTGTGTGATTAACATGAAAATGTATCTAACATGAGTGGATGATTGCCACTGTCTTTGAGAAAGCATGATGGATTTGTTACAAAATACCCTAGTGGTCGGCCTATATTTTGTCTCTTTTTTTTTTTTTTTTTTTTTTAATTATCAGCATTGGCCAAAATGTGTCGGTAGAGTTTTATTTTGACATCACCAGGACTTTTATTTAATATTTATTGATATTACAGATTCAAGAAGTTGCTATCTATAGTATACATTTGTTCGTTTTATAGGTTCAAATGATTTCTTATATTCATTTTTATATTCAAGTTATTCATTTCTAATTTAATAAATGTTATGTAAAATAAATGTAATTTTTAAAGCATTATATTGCTCTCTTTTTTTCTTAAATCTATATTTGTCGACCACTACAAAACATAATTTTAGCTGATTTGCTGTTAACCTGTTCAGGCTGATCTGGTTTGCTGGTTTTAAAGGGGTTTGGACACTCATACTGAGAAACCAGCATGCCAGCCAGCTTAATACCAGCTTGGCCAGTCTGGCAGGCCAGCTAGACCAGATAAAATAAACTGAAGAATTTAGGATTTAGATAGTTGTAACATGTAACAAGTAACATGACTAATTAGTACAGGTGTGTTTCTATGCAACAGTTTTATGCATGCGAATTGTAGCAAAGTCAAAGGCTTTTCACACTAAAATTGTTGCCCTAGGTAATGTGAACATCTTTTGATCGCCAAATTACACTTCCAAATATGTGAACTGTGAAGTCTCAACCCTGGGTAATGTATAATCAGTGTGCAACATGAAATAAGATAATTATTGCAAAAAATTGTAAAAATGATCCTGGGTAAACATTTTCAAGTGTGAAAAGCCCATTTAGTACCACTTCTGACTTCAGCTGGCATGATGCCCTTGCATTGCACATTTTAGTGTGGTAAAACAGTTAGATGGTCTCCCTCAACATTACCTCTCCTGCCGTCACTCTGTACATCTCTCACACTTCTGTCTTCATCAGTTCATCATTCAATCATCTGTATTATTTCCCATTATTTTAGAATGCCTGCTATTCATCTGAGCTGTACAGCAGCAGTAATTATTCCTCTAAACATCAAGCCCCTTCCTACAATGGCTACCAGGTCTGTCATCTTCATCCTCTCCTTTCATCCCACTGAATATCTATCCCCTGCTTAAATCCCCTCTTTCTCTTTTATTGTACTTATCAATTTTTTCTCTCATGTCCACCTTATTTTGCAGTTATTCTCCCCTTTTTCAGCCTGAATATCATTTGAAATGTTCATCTCTGCTGTCTGTTTAGCTGTCTTTGCTGCACAGCAGGAAGCACAGGGTTTGTGCTGCTTCTCATATTACCCTCTGCCCCACAGCACTTCCTGTAGAATAATATGTGCGGCTCTCTACACACGTTTTAGATACTTTCACTGTCATCCACAGCAGGTCATCTGGGGTTATTAGATCTTAAACCCGCACAGACCACAAACACCTGAGGAAATGTATATAAAACGTATATATATATACTTATGTACTGTTTTCACCAATATTCTGTGATCTTGCTCTAACTTTTACATTATTCAGACAGTTGGCATTTTAAAAGGTGATTTATCTAATGAATAATAATAATATCAGCATATTAAATTTGGATAATTAAAATATTGAAAAAATACACACTAGTTATAGTGTGTATTCATACTAGTTATAGACCTTTTCCTTACTAACCTGACAGAAAGCAGATGACATGGAATCTGAATGTGATGAAAGACAGCTGTATTGATGCACTGTGCACAAAAGGAGAACTGAGACTGTTGAGAGAGTTTGCGTGCTCACTTGCCCAGAGTGGTTATGGGTAAGACCTCGAGGCGTGAGAAGGTGATATAAAAGTTGTTTCTCTTCTGTGTGTTTATATCTGTCCATCATCAGGGCTCTGTATATGAGGACAGTCTCTACAGTGGCTCTCGACGCTCCAGTGCTCGTGCTGTAAGAACGATAGAGCTAAACTGTGCATGAAAATGACAGTGTACACCCTGTTAACCTGTGGATTCAGTTCTCTAACCATTAGCATGTTTTTATTTTTTTAAACATAATTTGTAATGTTGACTCATCATGATCAAATTCAGGGATCCTGTATACCCTTATAATGTTATGTCTGTCAGATAATTCTCAAAATATCACTTGTATATGTTTTTGCACATAGTGGGGGAGGCTAAAAAAGGTTGCTTATGCAGGTCAAAGAAATGCTTTTTTAAAGACTTGAAATGGGTTTTGTGAATGACATAAAGCTAAAAGTGGTTGTAGGTGTTTTTCTATTTTAATTTAATTTAGTTTTTCTCATTAAAGGGGTCATATGACGTTGCTCAAAATAACATTATTTTGTGTGTTTGGTGTAATACAATGCGTTTATGTGGTTTAAGGTTAAAAAAACACATTATTTTCCACATACTGTACATTATTGTTTCTCCTCTATGCCCCGCCTTTCTGAAGCGCGTCGATTTTTACAAAGCTCATCGGTCTGAAAAGCAAGGTGTGCTGTGATTGGCCAGCTATCCAGTGCGTTGTGATTGGCCGAATACCTCAAGCGTGAGACGGAAATGTTATGCCCCTTACCATATTGTGATGCCGTGTCCCGGCGCGACGAGACAAAAACAATAAAACCCATTACAAACGAGTAGGGCTGGGATTTGACACACATTTCACTATTCGATTCGATTCACAATTCGATTCTATTCTATTCTATTCAATATCGTCGTTAAATGCGTTGCACACACACGAATATTTGGTTTGAACCGTTCTGGAACAGTGTTGTGAATTTAACTATTAAGTTTAACAACTTAACCACTGATTTCTAGTTGTGCCCTCTCAAAGAGAAAGGAAAACTTGAAATCGCATCATATGACCGCTTTAATAATTAAAATCTTCCATGTAGTCTCTCAAATTAATAAATGCATATGTAATAATCTTAAAAATGAACAAACACCGTTTAAAATGGTTTTAGGTGCAGTATAGCATGTCACACTTCAGGTCATAAGTCAAATTTCATATCAACTACCCATCTAGTTTGTTCTCTAACAAAGGATCTGTAAGACATTAACAGGCATGTATGTTGTCACAGTGGTGATTTTTCTACCAGCTTGTTTTTCTCTGCTTGTGAATTTGTACTGCACGTAGATTTGTACTTTTCTTCCTTGTTTTGTTTTTTCTTTGAAAATCTTGTAGATGCCTGTATCAGTGACTGTATCAGGCCTGAAATGTCTGACAATCTTCAATCCATTTTGTGTATATACATGTGCATTGTCTCTCTTACTCTCTCTGATTCTTCATGTTCTCATTGTGTGTGTGTGTGTGTTCCTCCAGTCCTCTGAATATAGTGGTTTCCTGGGCTCAAGCTCTAGGACTTCGTCCAGAGCAAATTCTGTGTGTGGCAGTCCGGTGGTGAGCAACTTCACTGTCACTGATGCCCAAGATGATCATGGACATCACAATTATATTTCATAATTTGCTTTCTCAGTGACAGATTCAGTTACAGCTACATGCATCCAGTTCATTGGGGCTTTTTCTTTTAATGACTGTGTGTCATTGATTGTTAATGTTTCTAGCTGAGTCAGTGGATGAATACATTTTTAGTCTGTTAAATTGTTTAAATACTTGATGTTTTCCTATTAAGTAGGATTGAATTACTTTAACAGTGTAAAAAGCGACATCTGAAGTGATGTGTGTTTGTGTGCATTTTTTCTTTGGGTGCATGCAAAAAGCCAACTGTTAAATTTGGACAGTTGAGACTTCACAAATAGCTGAAATACCTCTCGCATTGATGTCAATTGCTGCCATCTGGTGGTTTCCAGGAGGACTGCAGCAGCTCAGTGGCTAGTTTCATGCGCAGCACAGCTAGTATCAGTGGCCTCTCTAGAGACCTTGACCGTGTGGTCATCCCTGACCTGCCAAATGTTAATGGGAGGCTTTCTATGGTACGAGAGTGAAATCTTCGGGTTCATGTGATTTGTGGTGGCTGATGCCCTGGTTTAAATTGTGTGTGTGTGTGTATTGGCATGTTGAATTGAGGTGATAGTCTGCATCTGAGATGGACAGTGGTCAACTGATTCAGTGAACTGATTTTATGTGCAGAAAAGCAGAGAAGTCTGATGCTTGTCATGATGTTTGATAGAAATGTCCAATTGTTAATATTATAATTCAGGTTCATTGTAAAAGACGTATTCGCAAACACCTTGAGAATTATTACAGACTTGTTTGCTGCTTGCATTTTGATTTATCAATGTTATTGATCAAATGCAATCATTGTGTTTTGAATCTTTGCAACTTGGCTTGAACTGATTTTCTTCCTCTAATGGAAAAATATCTTTTTACTAACTTTTTTTTGTGTGTGGACCGCATGAATCCGAATGAATGAATAAGAGACTTGATGGCTTGACATGATTTTTGCAAGACTACAAAATCTATTGACTGTGTAATGTATCATCTTGTTTATTTACAGGTTGATGACAGGTTAGAGCGAGACTACTTGGAAAAGGTTTGCAACCCCCCCCCTCTCCATTTTTTCTGTAGCTTTTTAACCATTTAAACCTTTTCTCACAATAAACTGTATAAATGAGCGATATAACCTATGACTTGCTGTATTTTTAGGGTTCTTCACTAGCATCGACTATTTCTGGAGCCACTCTTACCTCTCTGGGTGGGACATCCTCACGGAGAGGAAGCGGAGATACATCCATCTCTGCTGACACAGAAGCATCCATAAGGGAAATCAAGGTGTGTGTCCTGATCTCTTTGTCTACTGCCAGTTTAAATTTAAGCAGCAATTTTATGTAACCACATGATCATCCCATGATTTCATGATATGCTTTTGCAGTTTACAGTGCTATTATCTTGAATCCAAGTTAATGGCACTATAACATAGCATTTTTTAATAAATATATTTATAATATAAATTAGTCTGATAAAAATTCATTGCTCATTTTAATCACTCATCTTGCTCACAGAAACAATTTTCACAGACAGCCGCTCAGCACACTGTCATTTTCTTTGTCTATGTTGCTCAGTCCTGTTCCTAGTGATCTGCCTTCCAACAGAGTTAAAGGGTTAGTTCACCCAAAAATGCAAATTAGCCCATAAATTACTCACCCTCAAGTCATCCTAGGTGTATATGACTTTCTTCTTTCAGACGAATCCAGTTGGAGTTATATAAAAAAATGTCTTTGATCTTTTAAGCTGTTTAATGCCACTCAGCGGGAGTTGCTGGAGCCACTCTTACCTCTCTGGGTGGGACGTCCTCACGGAGAGGAAGCGGAGATACATCCATCTCTGCTGACACAGAAGCATCCATAAGGGAAATCAAGGTGTGTGTCCTGATCTCTTTGTCTACTGCCAGTTTAAATTTAAGCAGCAATTTTATGTAACCACATGATCATCCCATGATTTCATGGTATGCTTTTGCAGTTTACAGTGCTATTATCTTGAATCCAAGTTAATGGCACTGTAACATAGCATTTTTTAATAAATATATTTATAATATAAATTGCTCATTTTAATCACTCATCTTGCTCACAGAAACAATTTTCACAGACAGCCGCTCAGCACACTGTCATTTTCTTTGTCTATGTTGCTCAGTCCTGTTCCTAGTGATCTGCCTTCCAACAGAGGTATCACGGAAGCAGCTCCGGGCGGATGACGTATGAGGTCAGCGTTGCGGATGCGCCTCTCAGAAGTAACGAACGCGGAAATGCAGCAGAGAGATCATAACAACACAACGGTTACTTATTAGAAGTACAAAACGATGATTTGTAAAGAAGAATGTCGGAGGATTTCGATATAAGCCAAGAGGAGACTGGTTTTCCTTTGCTAAAGTAAGGAAACTTTGCTTCCTTTGATCCTGTAAACAAACATTGGTTTTCACGAGACTCACCGGCGCATGCGCAACGCCGACCTCATACGTCATCCGCCCGGAGCTGCTTCCGTGTACAACTGCTGGCGCAAGCTAGATTCAAGTGATTATTACGTTTTGAATATGGATATTTTTATTACAAAAACGCATCGATTCGCTACAGGAGGCCTTTGTTCACCCCCTTTATGCTTCACTGTTATTTTCTACAGCTTTGTACTTGTTTCTTGCACAGTAATTAATCCGAAAATCAGTCTGGCGTTCTTTACCCTTTCATTGCTCTTCCTCCACTGCATCCTTTATCCTTCCTCCTCATCCTCACTCTTCATGCTTTTCATTCAGGAGATCCACGAGCTTAAGGATCAGATTCAAGATGTGGAGGCGAAGCACATGCAGAACCTCAAAGAGCTCAAGGTACATGGCTGGTAAAGGCAGTGCCAGTCAAAAGCCCAGCAAGAACTGGCTGTGTTTGAGTTATATATGACAGTGCTGGCACAACATAGTTTGTGCTTTTTAACCAGATGAGATTTGATATTAGTCTCTGGTTCTTATCTGTCTCTCGTCTTGCATGTTTATACATCTATGCCACTGAAGTCTGTAGCCTCATTTTCTCTGCCTTGCTTCCATCTTTGACTTTATCTTATTCTCCAAAGCATATCATACACATCCCTTTCCATGAATTAATTTGATTTGATTTTAATTTTAATGAGAAATTTAGTTTAAAATTGTGTTCAAGACTGTAGAGGTTGAGGTATTGTAATGCATGTTAAGATGTGTTTGTGAGTGTTTGCTGGTTTTCAGTGTGGTGTCCGACTTTTTGAAGGATTCCCTTTTGGAAATGGAGGAAAAGTACCGTAAGGCCATGGTATCCAATGCACAGCTGGACAATGAGAAGACCAATATGATGTATGAAGTGGACACTTTGAAAGACTCTTTAATGGAACTGGAGGAGATGCTCTTTGAAACACGCCGAGAGCTTGAGGAAAAGTGTAAGGTCTGTACAGTCAGGTGTGCATTATAAGAAGTTGCAGTAATGCTTTGTTGTAATACATTGGCAAATCACAAATAATAAATTACGTTTAGACAATAGTAAGAGCTTTTAATTGGCATTTTCATTCATGAATTTTATTTTTTATCATTTGTAATCTTTTTTTTTTTTTCGTTTTATGATTAAAATAGAATGGTGTAAAAATGGCGTTTTTGTATTTCAATCTCAGTGATGACACTCTTAAATATTACATTTAAAGATTAAATAAAAAAACTAAAGCTAGTTTTATGTTTTAGGACCTTGAACGAGAGAAGCATGCTCATAGTATACTGCAGTTTCAGTTCAATGAATTGAAGGAGACATTGAAACAGAGTGAAGAACTGCTCACTGTGAGTATTTATGTCTCTGTACTAAAACCTTTGTCTTATTCAAATGCTTGGCTTATCTGCCCATCTGCTTTAACAGCTTCTCTCCTTCCTTCATCTTTGTTCTTCTTCCATGCACAATACCTCTCTGTAGGAGATCCGTCAATTACGGCTCAAGCAAGATGGCTATTTTAGGGAGATTTCTGACCTCCAGGAAACTATTGAGTGGAAGAATAAAAAAATTGGGGTATGATTCCTCAGATCCCTCCTGTAAAAATGTTATTTGTCATTTACCTTCATTTTAAGAGAATTATAATTTCACCTTTCAAACATATAGTTGTTGATTAGCTTGATTCTACATCTGTTTCCTGCTACAATCTGTCTGTCATTGCCAAACTGTTCTTGTTGTCTGCAGCACTGATGTTATCATTGCTTTCACCTTCTTTTTCTCCTCTTTGCTGCATCTTTGCCAAATCACTTCTGGTGCTGTTCAGGCATTAGAGAGGCAGAAGGAATTTTCTGATGCCATTCGAAATGAGCGGGATGAGCTTAGAGATGAGGTTGTTCAGCTCAAAGATATTTTGAAGGTATTGATATGTGTGGTGAAAACTAGGGCTAATTTTTTTCTCATTAACATTTCCTAACAAAACAGCTTTGTAATAATTTTTAGTAATCTAAAGATGTTAAGATCCAGAATATAATATAAATCGAAACTGATTCAGCTAACATTCAGCTTCTAACTGAGTAAACAGAATCGTAATCATAATATTTTTGCATCCACAAATATATACGTTTAAAAATAATAACTCTAGGCTAAGTGCATCTAAAATTAACACGGATCTGTTTTTATACTAAGTAAACTAATATTAAATTGTTTTCCTGTCCAGAAACATGGCATTGTCCTTGGACCCGACTTGGCCACCAATGGAGAAACAGGTGAAGAAGTCGGAAAGGCTGATCAGAATTCTCAAACAGCATCAGCTGAAATCCGAGAGGGGAGTAGCGTACTAGGTAAGCTGCTTTTCTTAACTTCATTCATTGCACGCTAACATTTTTTATCTTTGTCACTTTGCATTTTCATCTTGTACAGCTTGAGCCAAGTCTAACCAAACTATTTCTGTGTATGTGGTACAAATGCACCTTCACATTAACATCTCTCACAATTTCCGCTTCCCTGTAACAGCTTTGCATATACAGCTAGAATGAAAGTTAACACTATAGAGTCATGTCTCTTTCTTGAGTCCATATTCCAATACTCTGCTAAATCTGCTTCCAATACTAAATAAAGTGTTTATAAAATTGCTGAAAATATTTCATCATCCTTGATTTAAAATCAAAATCAAGAGAAGGATTTGCAGAGTAGTTTGTTTAGTTCTTGACGTTGCTGTGGGGTTTTCTTCTTTGGGACATCCTTCAACACAGTTGATTTGTATGGGTTTAAGAGCTTTGCCATGGAGTCTTCGTTTTTTCACTCCTTTCCCTCTGTCTTTTTCTTCTCGCTCTAAACATTTGCCAAATATTAAATGGCTTCTACAGACATATTTCTTTTGGCTTTAACTACTGACACCTCAATCATCTCCCAGGCACTCATCAGTTGAAGGTGTGTAAAGACCAGCAACAAAAAGATTTGGATGACGGGGTGCCAGGGAATCAGCAGTTTTCACATTCCCAGTTCAGTTCTTCAAACACACCTTTAGAAGCAAGTATGGAGAATGGAGAACTTGGGGACCAAATTATTCAGGGTGTAGAGCAGCTTGAGAATAGACCTGAAGAACCTCCAAGTTCTGATGATGATGAACTCACTGCAACAAGACCCAAGGAGGAGATCAAATCTGAGGAACATATACCGGAAGATTCAAGAGGTAATACTGTGGAATTAGGGTGCAAAGTTCACAAGGATGGACATTTGGAGACAGATCAACAAGAGAGAGAATGCGTCAAACCTAGTCAGGTCATCAAAGAGGAAACTACTTCAGAGTCGGTCTCTGGTTCAGTCCATGATGAAACTGATAAACCTGGTGAGACTGTGCTTGATGATAAACTCAAAGAGGAGCCTGTAGAATCATCTCAGACAGAGAAGCTTGCTAAAACCCAAGGTGTAAGTGCTTCAAATAAAAAGAAGAAAAAGAAGAAGAAAAACAAGCAGAAGCAGAAACAGAGTGACAAGCAAGAGAGTGACACAAAGATAGATGACAAGAATGAAACAGGTTGTAGTGAAGACAATACAAACCAAAAAATGGAGGGTGATCTAGAAGGAAACCATCAGCATCCCTTAGGGAATGATAAATCCGAAACAACAATGAATACAGATGTCCCACATGATGCTAAAAGAACCAGTGAATTGGATGGTATCGAAACAACAAGCACAAATATAAATGCTGATGATGCTCAAGATAAAATTATGTTAGTTACAGATGAAGCTGATTTAGCAGAAATTTCTAAAACAATCTCAAATTTTGATTGCCCTGAATCTGGAAATAGCGTGATTTCAGATGATCTGTCCAACAATATTATCTTGAACCCCACAAACATAATTGATGAACACACTGAAGATTCAACAAATCCTGACTCTGAAGCTGTAATCTTTAGCTGCGAGCTTGTATCTTCAGAAACAAAGACTTCACTGCCTCATGAACCTTCTGCTCAGTCCATGGATGCTGTTGAAGGGGGTGTTGAGTCCACCAGCAGCTCTGAGAACATTGAGTTGAAATCATTGAAATCTGCATCGGTAGACATCAAGGAAGTGGAGAGTCATCTGAACTGTGAAATAGAACAGGAAGAAAAGCTCCTGAATGTTGATCTAGATGGGACCACCAACCCTGAAAATCAAGATGGCTCTGCTCATCCCACTTCCCCTGTAATGGAGAAGGCGGAAAATGAAGCTGAAAGGGTAATCCAGGAACAACCTGTTGACCAGCTAATGGAAAGCCAACTTCAAGACAGTATTGGAGCAGAACTGGACCAGGAAGAGGTTGAGACACAAGATGGACTGGATAAAGAAAATCTTAAAGTGCCTACTGAAATAGTGTTTGATGGAAGCCATGTCGACAACACTCCTTTAATTGAAACCCAGGTTCAGGTTGTGCATGAGGATCACCTGTCTGCCAATGAAGCAATTCAGGAAACTGTTGGAGAGTCAGATGCTTCTGACCAAAAACCCAAGGTAGAAAAAGATGAGGAGGAAAGATCAATCCAAAATCAAGTTACACTTGAAGTGCAACTGCCTGAAGATGAAGAAGACCTTCTGGTGAAGTCAGATGTGGCTGCTCAAGAGCTCAAGGAAGGAGATGAGGAAGATGACGGAGAATCATTTGATTTTGATGAAATGGATCTTGAAACATCATCAGATGCCCCTTTAAAAAACTTTCTAGATCAGCCAAATGAGGAAGTTACTCTTTTAAAAGAAAATGTCCAAGAAGCAAGCCAGGAGCACCAAAGCAATGTCACTGATGAGGACCAAACTCAAGAAGATGAACATCTAGAACTTGCAGATCAGGAATCAAAGCCAAAGGAGCAGAAAGATGATGGACAAGACACAGAAAACCCACAAACAACAACAGATGTAGAAGGATGTTTAACAGAGGACAGCCAAATCAACAGTGAAGTCAGACCTAATGATCAGCAGCATGATATTACTGGAATTAAAGAAGACGCATTTGAGGAGCATCGGCAGGCATCGGAAGATGTGACTCTCAATGAAGGAGTTAATCTGATCTCAGAGATGGAGACAAGAAATGTAGGCCAAGAGGTCAAAAGTACTATTCATCACGAAAAAAAGGCATCAAATATTTCAGGAGATCAGGACGTTGAGAAGGAAACCGCAGAAAGCAACAGGGAAGATGAAAGAAAAGAATCTAAGAAAAGTGGGAAAGGGAAGGGCAAGGGGAAAGACGATTGTAAAATGTCTTAATAGACAAGGACATTGCTGAGTTTCTTCTCAGCATCTTCAGTTTAAGAAGTAATTTGCACTTATGTAGGTCCTAATGAAATTATTTTGGGACCATTACTTTGGAGAACCCTAAAAACCAAAGTGATCTTACAGTCAAGCCCAATTATCAGTCACTGCAGCTGTTTCAGCAAACATATTTTATACATGAATGTTTTACACCTGATTAACAATACTGAATGAACACAGGAAATTAGTTCAACCTGAATCTAAAATCCCAAAACCAATCACACATTAAATGCTAGCAGTAATGGGTATAAAGTGTCCTATTTATTATGAAATTTTACAATAGCATGAATAAAATGTTTCTCATAATAATATATGAGTAATACGTGTTTTTCTATTGGAAATGACCAACTTTCTGTCTGTGCTGTAGTCATGTTTAGCAGCTTCTTAATTACAATCTTTTCAGTTACAAAGGACCCATAATATATTTGGTTTAAATGGGTGTTATGTTGTTTAAAATTGTGGTAAATAAAAATTTTTTATTGTGTGCCAACCCCTATTAATCATTCCTCTAAATTTTGACTTAGATTCAATTTTAGACTGCTTTGTTGTTACATTTTGTTTTTACAATTAATTTGTTGGGAGATATGATTGAAAACAAATGGAAATATTTTATTCTGTTTGGTGAAGATATTGGGACATTGAGACCTAGTGTATGTTAACTCACTGAACCATTTATGTTAAAATAAAACGTAAGCAAATATATGTTTTACACTATTGTTTATTGATTGTGTTACAGCAGAAATTTTTAGTCATAATTGCATTTTCCAGCTGACTGGATAAGTTTTTATTATACAATGATAGAGGAAATTTAATTAAACTGCTTCAGATAAAAATGACTTATTTTTAATGATTTAAAAATATTGATTTATTTTTAATCATGACAGTTTTAATTTTTAGGACATGAATTATAGTATGTCACACACTCATCGCATAACTCAAGTAAGCTCACATCATGAAAAACACTGACATGTAATAGATGTACTGATTGAGTGAACGCTGAGAGATTTGACTACATGAGGCTGAAGCCTCTAATGTCACTGAAGTTTCTGCATGTTGTCCATCCTCATCATTCACATCCCAGCATAGGATAGCCTCACTTTTTGCATGCCCTGACTCCTCCCCCTCCATGCCTTTGGCTCCTCTTACCCCTGGTATGTGAAATGTTTCCTGTCTAACTTTGGAATTTGTTTTAAAATGAGAATGTAATATTTTATTATTGCAAAAGACGTTTTAGATGTGTAACTGTAATTGTTAAAAATGTATGAATGTAGCCAAAAGTGCTTATCATATTGAAGTGGATATACAGTTGTCTTTCCAAAAAAAAAAACCTGCAAGAAAAAATTATGTTGGTTTTTAATTGTCTATCTTTTGAACTCGCTTTTCAGAAATTCGCTTGCGAAAACTGGTTGATGAGAGGGAAAACTTAATAGAGCAGGTGTGTTTCTGGCAGTTACTTTACATTGACTTTGTCCTCATTTTGTGCCATTACAAGCAATATTTTCTGTTTTATTCTGTTAAGGTTAAGAGATTGAAAGGTCAGCTTGAGCAGAAGAAACAGACGAATGGTATAGAGGACGCGTCCAGCCCAGAGGGAGATGTGCTGGAGAACGGCACTGACTCCAACATCATGGATGTACAGAGTAAGAAACTGCCTGCACTCAGTCAGCTTCAGAGCAAACATTTTAGAAACTTTTCTTCAGCTCACAATATTCATTACATTGTTAGCAATCATTTTTAACAGGTTTGGTTTATTGCCAGAGCAAGTAAGACCCTCAGCCTGAGATGTTGAGAAATGTGTAATTGTTCCTTATTTCAGGGGATGCCAACAGACAAATCAATGACCTCAGATTTAAGCTTGTCAAATCAGAGCAAGAAGTCACAGCACATGGACAGAATGTGAGTTCCTTTAATATATTTTATTACTAATAATTGTAACACATTTTACCCTTTTAAAATATGAAATAGTGAAATAACATTTGAAGTTGTTTTAATTAACTCATGTTGTAGGTCACAAGGCTCGAGGGTCAGGTGACCCGTTACAAAGCCGCATCTGAAAACGCAGAGAAGGTGGAGGACGAACTCAAAGCTGAAAAACGCAAACTGCAGCGTGAGGTACAATAGTCTGCTTTTGTTAAAAAAAAGTTCTACTTATATGTACATACAATAAAATGAATAGCTTGCGCAACTTTTTTTTTTTCATGGTAGTTACAGTGGAATTTTGTAATTTCTACACAAGAAAAAGGAAAAAGCTGTACTCCACAATCAAAAGAGAATGAAGGATGAATATGATAGATAGAGGATTGTGTGATTATTATAGTGCAGTTGAATCACTGCCAAAACAGTATCTACTTCATTTAGCGATCTGTTTCCTCTATCTGGGATGTACGATACTCCACAACAGATTTTTTTACGTCCTTATCTTGAGTAAGATCTGTGCACCTAAGTGCCTTCCCTGTTACTGGATCATTATTGTTCCTGCAACAATTTAAAAAAAAAATCTGTTATTATCTTCCTACTATATAAACCTCCTCAATATAGAAGACAACATTAAAGCAAGGAACTTCCTTTGCTGACCACCACAGGTAGATAAGATCCCTCCTATATGAGCATGCAAGACAACTTCCTTTCTAATGGCATTTTATTACCATATAATGTTGCTATGGTAATATCATGGGTTATGAAAATAGCTAGTTTGTTGGCCTCTGTCTAGTAAGGATTCTACACAAGAAAAAGGAAAAAGCTGTACTCCACAATCAAAAGAGAATGAAGGATGAATATGATAGATAGAGGATTGTGTGATTATTATAGTGCAGTTGAATCACTGCCAAAACAGTATCTACTTCATTTAGCGATCTATTTCCTCTATCTGGGATGTACGATACTCCACAACAGATTTTTTCACGTTCTTATCTTGAGTAAGATCTGTGCACCTAAGTGCCTTCCCTGTTACTGGATCATTATTGTTCCTGCAACAATTTTTTAACAGCCACCTCTCGAAAAGGCTGGAGAAGATGAAGAGTGGCCGGGCAACAGCAACAACTCCCTAATGGTTTCAGATCTGTCCCATAATCTGCCCAAAATCACCATTCCCAATGGGCATTTCCTATCATTCTGCACCTTATGCAAAGTTAATAAAACTATAAACAAGCTCATGAGAACCGTGATGCATTATATTCTGCAACCGTGCCATTTCCTCCTATTTATCCATTTAGCTTGAGTTCTTCATCTTTGGAGAACCCAGTCAGGACTTTCTGAAGGATGCAGGAGGACTCTTAGTGTGCTTCATTCAAATGCACAAACACTGTAGTTCAAAAAGTTAGAATGGTAATTGTCACATTTGAATCTTGCTGTGACTGAATTGATTCAAGCGTAATGTGCAAGGCTGCCCGAGATTATTTGGAGAAGGATCTTAAAAGTTACTCTTTGAAATTCTGAATGTGAAGATCAGGACATGTTGTCCAGATCTAGGATGTCTGGGTGGTCATTTGTTTGATTAAAGATAAAGACACCCGTTGCTTCACTAAGACAAGACAGACAAGTATGTATGATTGTGCGTGTTTGATGCTTTCATGTGTTCCACTCTAAAAGATATTTAATTATCACTAGTTGAGTCGACTAGATCTTCCATATGTACCTGAAGCCAAAGGTTCTGGAGTAATATTGAGGTCTCACAGCTGGCTTTTGCCATCTGTGTTCTTTTAATTATGTGTTTCCTCTAATGAATTGTCTATAAGGGGCTTCCTAACATGTCAGAAAGACTGATGTGACATAAATGAGGATGAATACTGATTCTTAGTGAATTTTGTTGCATTGATGGTGAAATTCAACCACCTAACTGAACCACATAAATCAGGAAGTTGTTCAAGGATTTCAGGCTGAGCAGCAACCTTTGGTGCATTAATTGCTGAAGACTGTTGTCCATTTATTAATACCATTTAATACCATCAAATACCATTTATTATCACCATCCCCGATGAGAGGCGGCTCCACCCTGTTTACAATGCTTTAAACCATTTATAGGTTAACTTTATGAAAACTGAACTGTTATGTTATGATCTGCAATAAAATGTCCATTTTAATTTTAAAAAGTTGTCTGTAGTCTATATATAAATTCACTTAGCATATGCCTTCAAAACAGACCAACACTGGAGAGTCAGGGTACTGTGAACTACATACTATGTATGTATTTGAAATAAATATTTTTGTGACAAAGAATATCACAAGTCAATTATTAGAGATAATTTTGCCTCATGGATTTCTGACCTGTCAAAAGTAATTTTTAAAATGTAAAATTGAGTATAAACTGAGCCAGATGCAATTAAGCTAGAACATATATACAATAATATATACACATAATGTTTACTTATTTTAACATATTTGAGACATTTCTATGTGTTTGTCTCATGTCGTCATGTATTGTGTCTGGTATTATAAAAAAAAAAAGAATACATATAAACACAGCAAGACAAACAGGTTGATATGGAAAATGGATATTTAATATACTTTAAACCCAAATAACATTGGTAAAATATAACAGCAACTCTTCCCCTCATACATACCAGTTAATTTAATTGTATGTGCAGATATATAAGGCTAATAATATTTGAGTAATGTTTTTGAAATGTAAAATAAATGTATAACAAATGTAAATCTGAATATCTGTTTAACTGTTCTTACAGTTGACATTTCTTTAATGTCATTTTCTTAAAGGAAATTGAAAATTGATTATATTTATATTTCAATAAGCAATAACCTATGGAAGACCATTTCTGCCATGGAATTAAAAATAAAAAAGGTCAATTTCTGAGAAACACAAAGTCTGAATTATCAGATATAAACTCAAAATTGCACACAAAAAAATCAGAATTGGGAGTTGTTGTTTTTTATCTTGTGGGGGATTCCATAATCCAAGCTTCCATAATAACCTCTCTTGTATACCTTTAAAATGTATCAGTTCTAAATAAGATAAATATTTAAATACATAAGTAAAGATAAATAAAATATTGTACAACATATCAAATTAATAATATACAGTGGAATTTTGTAATTTCTACACAAGAAAAAGGAAAAAGCTGTACTCCACAATCAAAAGAGAATGAAGGATGAATATGATAGATAGAGGATTGTGTGATTATTATAGTGCAGTTGAATCACTGCCAAAACAGTATCTACTTCATTTAGCGATCTGTTTCCTCTATCTGGGATGTACGATACTCCACAACAGATTTTTTTACGTCCTTATCTTGAGTAAGATCTGTGCACCTAAGTGCCTTCCCTGTTACTGGATCATTATTGTTCCTGCAACAATTTTTAAAAAAAATCTGTTATTATCTTCCTACTATATAAACCTCCTCAATATAGAAGACAACATTAAAGCAAGGAACTTCCTTTGCTGACCACCACAGGTAGATAAGATCCCTCCTATATGAGCATGCAAGACAACTTCCTTTCTAATAGCATTTTATTACCATATAATGTTGCTATGATAATATCATGGGTTATGAAAATAGCTTGTTTGTTGGCCTCTGTCTAGTAAGGAACCCTGTTACTCATGTTCACCATCACCCTCTGCCTGACACCCCTTTTGCAAATCTTAGTTTCATTTAGAAAGTGGGTGAATGGCACCTTGATATACCATAATATTTCCACTCCACTCCAGTTATATCCACTCCAATAACTCCACATTAACAGTAAGAACCACGAGAGACAATTCCTGCACAATTCTGAGCACCTAACTCAGTTACTCTCAATGCACTAACACAAATAAATTGTAAACCACTCTTATGAATAAATCTCAACTTTTTCAGAGACTAATCCACTGAAACTTACATCTTAAGATGTTCCTCAATGGCTCTTCTCTCATACACATATCCACCTTTGGCCTTGACTGGATCAATGAACATCTTCCCTGACAAAGGACATACCAGATGAGGAGGCACTTCAACATCGCACTCACCTATATATTGCTGAAAAACAGATTGAAATGCAAAAATAAATAAATACATACATACCTACATAAAGTTGTAATGTTTTTTATAACTATTATCATAAAACAGGATAATCAAATATATGCATACAGAAATGATTCACAATTTAATTTACTACAAGTGTACAGAGCTCAGATTTATACGTTATAAAATATGTACAATTTTAACCTGTTGAAATGTTGACCTAGGGGCTGCTCAAGTACTTTTCTTTTCTAATCCCACTTCAAAAATATATATTTTTATTTGTTCTTAAGACATTTTAAAATGTATGATTGTCCAGTAATGAAATTGAGTGTCCTTCAAAATTCAGAAACATGAGTTCTCTATGACCAAAAACTCTGGGCTAAGTTTGTTGGTAATAATGGAATGAAAAAGATTTTACCTTTTCAATGGTTTCCATGGACTGATGTGCATTTATTGCAGTGTCATCTTTAGCTGCTTGCTCATAGAGTTCTTTGCTAGTCAGGAATTCCTCTGCTAATATGCTAACGATACGATAGTGGACAAAAATACATGTACAGAATCAGATCGATGCTAAATAAATAATGTAATGCATTTTACAACTTAAATGGACTTTAGTCTCTGTCTGTGGTATGTTCTGATTATATCAGATTTGTTAAGTCCATTGAATCATAAAAAAACTTTTAGAGTTTTAAAGTGGTAATGAAAAAAACACCAGGTGAAGAAGGAGGCTACCTGTCTAGTGGATCGTCAGCCTCTGGGAGTATCAGAAGTCCATATACAGCATCCAAGATCTCTCTCATAGTAACATCAGCTGAGTAGTTTCGATCAAATATGTTGTGGCAAATCCTTCCCACACTGTTGATGTTGCAATGGTAAATCTGTACTGCAGTTAAGGATTTTATAGAGTACAAAATGCTAGAGAAATACTTTTTTCTAAGGTGTTCTATGCTTTACTCTTAATGTATTAATGGAAAAACAGAAATCAGTTTATGAAAATTACTGTGACACTACTAAGGCTCAAGGATACAGGTGTATAGAACCGTACAACAGGTGGCTTTACTGGATAGTCATGGCCAAACTGACAATACAGCTCAAAGGTTCCATTCTCATAGGGGGTTTCTGGAGGTCCTTTCATGACAATCCTCCAAAAAGCTGAAATATATTTTAAATGCATAATGACAACAACTTTCTTGAACACACTTAAATGTGTAATTTTGACTACCTCTTTAATTAGAGGAAGCAACTGACGCTATCTGATGAAGTGACAGATATGCAAACCAATTAATGTGTTGCTATAGGTTTTTGAGGATTATGACGGTCTGTGGGCAATATACATCAAAAAAGCTTCTACCCACAAACAGAAATTGTAAGGTGGTGAGACTACATATATTAGACTATGTTTCATTTTCAAGAGTCATTATCAAAAACATTAGGACTGTTTTGTAAAGATATGTAAGCAACCTAGTTTGGTGTATGCCCCCCACATGCCCCCAATTACTGATATTGTTCATTATTGTTTAATTATTGATCAAATTATTCACAATTACTGATGTTAGGAACTATTGGTACATTTCATGCATGAAAATCTAACAGCAGGAGAAATAGCATGAACTGTCCTATTTTGACCACCACATAAAAGCAGATTTAATCATACTTACTGAGGTCGGTTTCTGAGGGATACACAGAACAGTATGGATGGGGATCACAGTGAAGACTCTTCAGTTCTTCTAAGATCTGTTTATCTTTCTCCATGAAACGGCCTGACTTAGATTCCTTTATCTTCTTTTTTAGTACACTAATAAGGAAATTAATTGTATATTAGTATGTAGTATAAAGATAGTTATGCTACCATAATATTCCCTATAACTTTTTAAGAGTGTGTACTTTGGGAATATTTACTAGAATTGTTTTAAAGAAAAGAACCACATGCGTTTTTAAATTATAACAATTGTCATAATTTTGTAATCATAGTAATTTTGCGCAAAAAATTTCCGCACTACTTGAAAACAGGTCACATCACTTTCGTTCAGGTGTTTTGCTCCTGTTTTACTCAAGATGTCTACAGAGGAGATACCAAAGATAAAGCAATATGGCTCTATATCAACAACTGTGATGGTTATTTGTAGGGATGCACCGATACGATACTGTTATCGGTATCGGGCCCGATACTGAGCTCATGTACTCGTACTCGTTAAAATGCCCCGATACCAAACGCCGATACCACACAGCATGTGATAAGTGCCATATTCACACAAAGAAACACTGACAAAAGAACAACAGACAGCAGAATGAAGTTATTAGAGATTAGGATGTCTACGAAGTATATGTATGCAATGAATATAATGTTAAACATTCAGTATTAACGCCTGTATAGCTGATGTGCGCGAGCTGATAAGCAAAGCACACTGATAAGCAAAACACGCTGAGTGGATTGAGCGTGCGGCGGCGCAGATGCGCGAGCTTGTCGAGTGAAT